>NC_044323.1:124280741-124582299 GCF_007399415.2 Gopherus evgoodei
GGAATGCCAGTCATTTGTTATCTGTGAAAGAAGCCATATCACTAAGTATCAATATTTGATAGGGATCGAATTTTCCATTTTTTCGGTACTGATTTTTTAAAAATTTTTTTTTAATGACTGAAGGTGCACATTGGAACCACACTGCTTTGTTGCCAGGTAATCTTCAAGTATCAGAAATATATGCAAGAATGAAAATTAAGGGGGAGGGCTTCAATCATAGAATCATAGAATATCAGGGTTGTAAGGTACCTCAGGAGGTCATCTAGTCCAACCCCCTGCTCAAAGCAGGACCAGCTCCCAACTAAATCATTCCACCCAGGGTTTTGTCAAGCCTGACCTTAAAAACTTCTAAGGAAGAAGATTCCACTACCTCCCTAGGTAACCCAGTCCAGTGCTTCATCATCCTCCTAATGAAAAAGTTTTTCCTAATATCCTAAACCTCTCCCACTGAAACCTGAGACCATTGCTCCTCGTAATACCACTGAGAACAGTCTAAATCCATCCTCTTTGGAACCTCCCTTCAGGTAGTTGAAAGCAGCTCTCAAATCCCCTTCATTCTTCTCTTCTGTAGACTAAATAATCCTAGTTCCCTCAGCCTCTCCTCGTAAGTCATGTGCTCCAGGCCCCTAATCATATTTGTTTCCCACCGCTGGACTCTTTCCAATTTTTCCACATCCTTCTTGTAGTGTGGGGCCCAAAACTGGACACAGTACTCCAGATGAGGCCTCACCAATATCGAATAAAGGGATATGATCACGTCCCTCGATCTGCTGGCTACTTATACAGCCCAGAATGCTGTTAACTTTCTTGGCAAGAAGGGCACACTGTTGATTCATATCCAGCTTCTCATCCACTGTAACCCCTAAGTCCTTTTCTGCAGAACTGTTGCCTAGCCGCTCGGTCCCTAGTCTGTAGCAGTGCATAGGATTCTTCCGTCCTATATGCAGGACTCTGCACTTGTACTTGTTGAACCTCAACAGATTTCTTTTGACCTAATCCTCTAATTTGTCTAGATTCCCCTGCATCCTATCCCTACCCTCCATCATATCTACCACTCCTCCCAGTTTAGTGTCATCTGCAAACTTGCTGAGGGTATAATCCACACCATCCTCCAGATCATTAATGAATATGTTGAACAAAACCGACCCCAGGACCGACACTTGGGGCACTCTGCTTGATATTGGCTGCCAATTAGACATGGAGCCATTGATCACTACCTGTTGAGCCAGATGATCTAGCCAGCTTTCTATCCATCTTATAGTACATTTATCCATCTCATACTTCTTTAACTTGCTGGCAAGAATACTGTGGGAGATCGTTTCAAAAACTTTGCTAAAGTCAAGGAATAACACATCCACAGCTTTTCCCTCATCCACAGACCCAGTTATCTCATCATAGAAGGCAATTATGTTAATCAGGCATGACTTGCCCTTGGTGAATCCATGCTGACTGTCCTCTCCTTTAAGTGCTTCAGAATTGATTCCTTGAGGATCTGCTCCAGGATTTTTCCAGAGACTGAGGTGATGCTGACTGGCCTGTAGTTCCCCGGATCCTCCTTCTTCCCTTTTTTGAACATGGACAGTACATTAGCCTTTTTCCAGTCATCCGGGACCTCCCCCGATAGCCATGAGTTTTCAAAGATAATGGCCAATGGCTCTGCAATCACATCTGCTAACTCCTTTAGCACCCACGGATTCAGTTCATCCGGCCCCTTCGACTTGTGCTCGTCCACCTTTTCTAAATATTTCTGAACCACTTATTTTTCCACAGATCATCCAATATAAAATTGGTCCTTTGATCCACCTCATACTAGAAATTCTTGATACAGGGCACTCCCAAATCATATGAGCTATTGTAGCACCAATGGGGTTACATTTGCATCTGTGAGCAGCATTTATGAGGTACATAACCATTAAGACATAAAAAGGATTTAGCATCTAAAAGCTAATTTGGTTACTTTAGTAAACTTCTAACAGGGTATAGGTAAAGACAGACAAATACACTTTGCAATTATTCTTTCATTCTTACCAATACGAAGTGAATGAAATGGAGATTGCTAGCTTAATTAACATTTTTGATACCCATACATAAGTGGATTGTCTTAATTACAATTGCAATGTCTCTTATTAAGTGGTTATGGGTCATACAGAGGTTAGTTGGTTTGTCAGTGCCACACCAGTATATTTGAAGAAGTGTCTTTTGGTGACTAAGACATGGTCTCAGATGTATAGTTGCTTTTTTAACATTCACTACAATTGCATTCCATTGGGTCAGAGATAATTGCGTATCCAAATCTCTATTCCAAGCAACTCTCAAAATATCAATCTTTGGCAGAGTTGTTTTGGGCCACAAAGTCATAAAAGGATACCTCTGGTTGAGTAAATCCAGGAAGTTTCCTCCAAAATAACAAAAGTTCTGGAGATTCTGGAGCTCCCAATGCATCTGGTCCAAATGAGTAAATTCTTTAACAGAAGATATTTCCATGCTCTGGGGCAGGGTAAGATAAAATATTGCTGAAGATCTACAAATGGTTTAAATTTATCACCAATTAGTAGTGAAGCAGTCTAATTCCTCTGTCCATCCACTCCTTCCACATCTCATTTTTGCCACCAATTTTAATGATAGGGTTGCTCCATAGGCCTGCCCCTACATAGAAGAATGGATGGTAGCAGAACTTTCTAGCCAAGTTAGACAAGCTTGCCTCAAAGCTGTTATTGTGGGAGCTCTGGAGCCATCAAATCAATAATAATTTGATCCTACAATTCCTGAAAGGGGAGAGGGTGTCATGGTACAATTCCCCACTCTGAACCTTAGCTTCCAAAAGATGGGGTACCAGCATGAATTCCTCTAAGCTCAATTACCAGTTTAGAACCTGTAGCACTGCCACCAACCAGGAATTCCAGTGCCTGGTACACTCTGGTCCCCACAAAACCTTGCCCGGGGACCCCCAAGACCCAGACCCTCTGGATCTTAACACAAGGAAAGTAAACCCTTTCCCTCACCGTTGCCTCTCCCAGGCTTCCCCTCCCTGGGTTACCCTGGAAGATCACTGTGTGATTCAAACTCCTTGAATCACAAAACAGAGAGGACAATTCACCTTCCTCCCTCCTTCTCCTTCCCCCTCCCAGACTCTTCCTGAGAGAGAAAGTAATCCTGATACAGAGAGAAATTAGCCTTTCTCTCCCCCTTCCCTCCTTTCCCCCCACCAATTCCCTGGTGAATCCAGAGCCAGTCCCCAGGGGTCTCACCAGAATAAAAAAAACAATTAGGTTCTTAAACAAGAAAAGCTTTTAATTAAAGAAAGAAAAAACAGTAAAAATTATCTTTGTAAATTTAATATGGAATATGTTACAGGGTCTTTCAACTAGAGACACTGGGAATATTCTCCCAGCCTAAGTATTCAAGTACAGATTAAAATCCTTTCAGCAAAAGATAAATTTGAACTCCTTCCAGCCAAATACACATTTGAACTTCTTCCAACCAAATACACATTTGCAAATAAAGAAAACCACCATAAGTCTAACTCGCTTTATCTACCTAGTACTCACTAGTTTGAACTTATAAGAGCCTGTATTGAAAAGATTGAAGAGAAACCTGGTTGCACGTCTGATCTCTCTGAGCCCCCAGAGTGAATAACAACCAAAATCTAACAGCACACACAAAAACGTCCCTCCCTCAAGATTTGAAAGTATCCTGTCCTCTGATTGGTCCTCTGGTCAGGTGACAGCCAGGCTCACTGTTCTTGTTAACCCTTTCCAGGCAAAGAGATATGAAGCACTTCTGTTCTACAAACTCTTACTTATCTGTTTATGACAGAGGGTATGCCAATTCTGATTCCATTTGAACCCAAGGTGGGGTCTATGGGGTCATATGCAATAGCCACAAAGATGCCTGGCTTAACAAAAAGGAGAGAGAATTTTTCCAAGATCAGAAAATGAAATCCTCCCAGAAATAGGGGGGACTGTAATTTGTTCAGAGTTAGTCTAGGTTTCTTGCTTGCACCCCAAAGGAAAATCCTGAAAATATTATTGAATTTCTTAAAATAAGTTTGAAGAATAGAAATAGGGAGACCCTTAGAGCATACAACATTCTGGGAAGAACATTCACTTCCAGTATATTAATTTTACCTCACAAATCGTTAGCCACTTGTGCAATAATTGGTTCTATATTTTTCTTAGCAATGTCCTGAATATTTTTGGGAATCAATATTCCTAAATATTTCATATATGAGGATTGCCATTGAAAGCCCCAATGTGAGAAAAGGCCTTTGTTGGCATTTATTAATTTCTAATATTTCTGATTTACTCCAATTAATTTATATTTTGAGAGAAGTCCAAACTCATTAATAATTAGAAGATTAGAAGTGGTAATCTTGAGTTTAGAAACAAATACAAAAGGATCATCTCTATAGAGCTAATTTGGTGCTCTGTTTGGTCCACTCTGATACCATGAATATGTTGATTTACTCAGATGGCAATGACTAAAGGTTCTAGAACTAAATCAAAGAGAATGGGGGCAGTCCTGCCTAATACCTTTCTATAATAGAAATGGGGCCAAAATAATTGTACTGGTAACTACCCTGGAAGTCATATTAGAGTATAAAAACTTAATCCAAGCAATAAATTGTTTACCAAATCTAAATTTTGCTACACATGAAAAAGATAGTCTCAGGGTATGCGGTCAAAGGTCTTTTTGGTATTTAAAGTAATGACAGCTATGGGTACTTCAGAATCTCTCAAAGCAGAAGTCAGTTGACACATATTATCTGAGCCAAGTCTATTTCAAAGGAAACCTACCTCATATATGTACATAAAGTGAGAGTGAACTTTGTCCAGTCACATTGCAAGAGCTTTAGCTAAAATTTTAATATCACAATTGATTAAAGAAATTGGCCTGCAATTACTACATAGTCAGAGGTCTTTCTATCGTTTAGTAATAACTGAGATTACAGCTTCTCTTAGAGTACATGGGATAGTTTGCTCATTCGTGGCCTCTTTGAGCATATTCGGTAATCTAGGTGTTAATTTCATTTGGGAACCTGTCTACATCAGTAGTCTTTCCAACTTTCATTTATTCTATAGCCTGAGTCAGTTCCGCGATTTCTAAAGGAGCATCTGATTTATGGTAGAGCCAATCCACTAAAAAAGTGATCTAGGGCATCTTTACTGAGTCTCTCTTCAGTTAAATATAGTTTTGAATAAATTGGTTAAAATTGTTTATTAATATCTGACTGCTGTATTTAATGTATTTCTTCTTCTGTGAATAGCAGCTATATTATTTCTGCTAGCCTTTTGTTTAATCTGTATGCCAACAGCTTGTCAGCTCTCTCACCAGATTCCCAGTAGTTTTACTTCAAACAGAATAAAGCAAATTCAGCCTTTTGAGACAGAAGTCTGTTGATTTCAGATCTTAGATTGATGTTGGTTCCGAGTTTCTCTGAGGAGGAGGCAGAAGCACAGTCTACATCCAAGACCTTAATTTCCTTTGCAAGAGTATCAATTATATGTTCTCTCCATTTCTTTTTAAAGGTGATATCAGAGATGATACAGACTCTGATGAAGCTTTATAAGTGTTCCAAAGTGTGGCATTTGTTTTTTAAAAAGTTCTAACTCCTGCTAGATAGATTTAACAAATGAGATATCACACAGCAGAGAGGTACTTAATTGCCACATTTTAGTTGGGGACGCATATCCTGGGAGCTCTAGGAGCATGTCAGATATAACAATAGTATCAATGCCACAGTCAGTGACAGAATTGATCAATTCTTGTGACACTAATACTCCAATTCTGAATATGTTGAATGAGCTGTAGGGGGGAAAAAAACATTATAGTCTCTGGTCATAGGATTATCCAATCTCCATATATATGGTAAGCCTAAATCAACCATGTATGTATGTATGTACCTGATGAGTATTCGTGTTTTTATATGGAGAAGATATATCAAGGATTGTGTCTAGAGTTTCGTTAAAGCTTCCAGCTATAATAATAGGATGATGGCCCATGTCATTTATATTCATAAAACATTTACTTAAAAGTTGGGTTCATCCTGGTTTGGTCAGTAAAACTGGCAAAGATGATTATACATGAATTGCCAAATTCAGCTTTGAGGACAGTAAATCTGCTCTCACTGGCAGACCTTGTGATCAGAAAACTAACATTCAACTTTTTATATAGTAATATAGCAACACCTCTCATTTTGGAGTTAAAGCAACTAGAAACTGAGAAACCTATCCAATCTCTATTCAGTTTACAAGCTTCAGGTTCTGTCAGATGTGTCTCCTGGAGCATGGCAACATCAGCATTCTCCTTAAACCCTAAGTATATTTTTCAAACTATTCCCAAGCAGGTCTTCCATGGTGCCATGACCAGAGTCTGGGCAGTCAGACCTAATAGAGCAGGAGTCAAGCCAAAGGACAGAACCAGCACCATAACTGGGAGTCAAACCAAGGGTCAGAGCCAGAGTTGGAGTTAGAGACCACAGCCAGGGATCAAGAACAAATCAGGAAAGCAGGATTCAAGCAAGAAGGCAGGATCCAAAGTAGCAGCCAGCCAGGAACTTATCTAGTTGCACAGACAACTGCCTGTTCCTCCTTTTTGCTTAAATAGTGCAATTGGACAAACCAGTGGGGTCAGGAACTCCTCCAGCCAGGAAACCCTCAGGCAGTGCTTCTGGTGGGGTGAGGGTTCCACTCACCACTCAGCCCACTAGTTAATAGCAAGCCATTGGCTAGTGGGTAGGATGCAAAGACTTCCTGTGGACCTGGGTTCAAGATCTATAGATCCTTACCCTGGATCTTTCTCCTGGTGTCTCTGGGGTGCTGCTCCTGCCCTCCTAATGGAATGGTTTTTCACTTGGAAACTGAAGGCCCTGTCCATTCAAAGACAACAGTATCATTATATTCTTTTCCTTTGAAAGAAGCTGAGAAATTCCTCTATATAATATAATTTTGCTATGGAAGACCACAATATTGATACTTTTCAACACTCCAGGAATGCAACTCTAATATGATCCTTGGTTCTCAGGCAACATTTGCAGCCCCTGAGACAGGAGCAGAGTCTACTAATTGTAAGATATATGAACTAATGTTTTTTTAAAAATTGTAAGTGTCTCGAGGGGGTGAGGGGTGGCAGTTCCTTCCAGGGGCTGTTACCAGTTTACAATTTCTTCTTTACAGGCTCTCAAACATTTGGATAACACAACCATTTTCAAGGTGCCAGAATGGAAAAGAGAGGTGGTTTTCCAGTCCTATGGAGGAGATCCAGACATCTATGCCAGAAAGAAGTTTCTACCAATTGTCACCCCTGAATGGACAGGCTTGATCAGAGATGAAAGTGAACCAAGCAGATTTACTCTGTCATTGAACCTCAAGACCCAGCTGGAGTTTCTACTATACCAGCAATTTGTTGAAGTATACTTACAGGACTGAGGGATTTAACAGGAAATTGACTATATTCTCAGCTAGCATACAGAGTTTGCATTGTAAGGGAGAAGTGAACCACAAACACTGCCCTTCCCTCCCACAGCATCACTAGAAAATCCTGCCCATGTCTGCTTAACAACAGTAAAAGAAAGAGACAAATCACAATTTTATTTGATTCCCTGAAGTTTCAAATCAGCACCACAAGCCCTAGCCTCTCCAGAGCAAAGGGATGCTGCACTGTTTTCCAACTGCCAGACAGAATCCTTCTCCCACCCTCATTTTCACCAGTTTGTACAGCATGGTTTGTTGCAGGGAGAGGCCAGGCACCAGAGACAGGGAGAGTAACAGTTTTTGTAATCTTCCAAAGGAGAAAGGATTTCTGTGACTAACTTTTCCTTGGGTAACCAAAGTGTTCCCTTCCCCTTCTCAGACCAAACCTCTCCTTTAATATAACCCCCACTTCTGTGTGGCTCCCATTTGTAAGGGGACATTAAGATCTGTGGGCAGGGCCAACCTCAAACCAAATGGCTCCCCAGATGAGGAGCATGTTCAGCACCCTACCCCCTGCATTTGTTTTTTGAATACCAAACTTTTATGGGCGTTTGAGCCATTTCATGACTTTGATGCATGATTTCCATGCATGATTTATCCCTGTCATATAAGATGATACATTTGCATGCTAGGATCTGTAAAACTGTATTTATTCACACAATCTATAAGCAAATAAAAAATTTTGTTTCCTCTAAGCTTATAGAAACTTATTGCAGCTGGGTTCTCACTTCACTTCAATTTCTTCTTATATTTCACTGATTGACTGATGACGCCTCGCCCCTTATATACCCACAAGGACATGACTGACAATGTTCTAGTTCTAGGTTCGAGGAAAATGTAGTTCTGAGAAAGTCTGGAAGTTTCCATGAAATTCTACAAATGTCCAGAACGTTCTAGGAGGTTAGTGAAACATGAATCTACATATGGAATACCTAAAACATTTTATTTCAAACATTCTCTTTTCTCTTTTGTCACTAACAACAAAAGAAGCACTCTGAGTCGTGTCCCCCAAGCTCAGCACCCAGGTCTTGTCTAGGGGGATGGAGAGTGAAGCACTGAAACACTAAAACTGTGTGATCTTCCAAGGAACAAAACACAGCTGCTACTAACTTTAGACAATCATAGAATATCAGGGTTGGAAGGGATCTCAGGAGGTCATCTAGTCCAAACCCCTGCTCAAAGAAAGACCAATCCCCAAACAGATTTTTGCCCTAGATTCCTAAATGGCCCCGTCAAAGATTGAACTCACAGCCATGGATTTTGCAGGCCAATGCTCAAACCACTGAGCTAGCAACTAAACACAACATATAGCTACCCCGTGTAACTCCTTGCCAGAGGATGTTGTGAAGGCCAAGACTATATCAGGGTTCAAAAAAGAACTAGATAAGTTTATGGAGGATAGGTCCATCAAAGGCTATTAGCCATGATGGGCAGGGATGGCATCCTGGTTCTGTTCATTCCCTCAGAAGCACCAGGCATTGGCCACTGTCAGAAGATAGGATACTAGGATAGATGGACCTTTGGTCTTACCCAGTATGGCTGTTATTATGTTCTTATATAAATGTTTATTTCAACTGTCTCATCCCCAACCAGGAACCATCTAAACCAGCCCTGTTCCTTCCTCTTGTCTGTGCGGTCCCTGGACATTAACTGTCTGCGTGCTGGCTAAAAAATGCTCAGACACAAGGGCATAAGAATTGTTCCTTAATAATCTGTGTTATAGCTTCTGACAAATACAAAATAGTGCTTCATGGGAAATCAATAAAATTACTGATTTATATCTGTATCTTTCTCTGGGAACCATTGTGAAGTGCAGCAGAGCTAGGGGATGGGCTTAGAATCAGGAATGTAGCACCAGAGCAAGAGAGGATATTGGCAGGAAATGTAGGGTACATTGTAACTTACCAGCCTCAAGTTCTGGTTCCTGCTCTGGCTTAGGTTCCTCCTCAAGTTCGGCAAGGGGGTTTCTCAACCAGTTCCCACTGGTAGAGGTGCAGAACAAGGTGCTCCTTATTCTTCATGTCCTCTGGGGCATCCTCTATGGTTCTTGCTTACCTCCGTGCCCTGGCTTTCATCTTCATCCAATCTGATAATTAAGTTGATGGGGGGTTTGAGTCACTTCAGGATCTGTACTCAGAGCTCTTGACAGCATAGAAGCATGTCTGATGATCCCTGCTCAGGGCTGGCGCTTCCATTTAGGCAGCCTAGGCAATTGCCTAGGGTGCCAGGATTATTGGGGGGCGGCATTTTGCCGGGGGAGGGGAGCGGCAGGCGGCTCCAGTTGACCTGCTGCAGTCATGCCTGAGGAAGGTCTACTGGTCCCGTGGCTCCAGTGGAGCTGCCGCATGCATTTCTGCGGACTGTCCGCTGCTCCCGTGGCTCCGGTGGACCTACCACAGTCATGCCTGTGGAGGGTCCCCTGGAGCCGCGGACCAGGGGACCCTCCACAGGCATGACTGCAGCAGGTCAACCAGAGCTGCGGGACCAGAGCGCTGGGCGGTGAAATGGCCGTGCGCCTAGGGCGCTAAAAATACTAGCACCGGTCCTGTCCCTGCTGGAGTAATTGTTGAAGTCTTTTGCCCTTCTGTACAGGAGCCTCAAGGGTTTTATGTGTTCCTAGCATTGGGCTGGAGTCCATTTAGTGCCTAACTGCTCCAGCCTTCTTGAAATTTCCCAGTACAGATGAATGTTCCTGCTACTCCAGGTGAAGTCATGGAAGACAGTGTACTCTGACCACATATTGATAAGTTCCCAGGTATGGTTGGCAGACCAGGAAGCTGCTCTTGGAGTCTTACAGAAGATTTTAAGACAACTCCACTCTACTCTTTAAGCATAGCACTAAAGCATCATTTTACCATATCACCACCACTAGCTGAAAATAAGGGGTAAATTAAATAAGATTAACTAAATTGGCAGGAAATAGGATGACAATAGCAGGCCATAATATTAAGGAACATAAATTGACAGTGGGAATGTGTACATGGGCACTGAAAGGTTGAGGCAAAAAGCAGAGCATTCTCAGAACAAAAGAAGGCCAAAAATCACCCAAGTAGGTCAACTAAGCATGCTCAGTGTAAATATAGGCTAAAGGTTACAGACCACAATACTACAAACTATAATATTAGACAGATCATAATACTAAACAGATCATAATATTTGACTACAGATTATAATATTCAGCAGACTGTAATATTCAGTACATTCCACAATGATCAGAAATAGTAAATAACAATGACTCAGCACACAATTATGATTGGATAATAAAGAACGGCTTGAAAAAGTAGCCAATAGAATAAGGGTCTTATGGCTGTCAAGAATATGTAAAAAGAAATATGCCAGAAAGGATTTTTAGGGAAGGCTGGGAGGAGATTAGAAAATTCAGAAGGTCAAGTCAGGTCAGAATCTGGGTGGTGCAATTGTTGCAGCGGATCAAACAAGCAGCAGCACCTGCAGCAGCAGCACGGGCAGCAGCACATTGATGGAGGAAAAGGGATAGAAGCAACGGAGAAAGTGAGCATGTTAACTGTAGTTGTAATTATAAAATAATGATAAGATTAATGTGTATCTATATGTGTCTGAGTTAATAAAGATGTGTATATGTGTTATGAATGTTATGTTAATTGACATGTAGAGAATTTAAGGTATAAGGATTGCTGTCAGCAAACTGCAGGTGATTGATCACTGCATGCATAGTGTTAACGATTTAGTGTTGTATGTTATTATGGATTGGGTACTTTTAGCCTGTATCCAAGAACTGTACCAGAGATTACTGTTTAGATTATTATAATGGGGAATACACTAAATAAAATATACTTTGTTTTGGAAAAATACTGCCTGTGTGTCAATCATTTTTACTGGAAGGCTGTATCCTTGTCCTCCCAGAGGTAACTGGTCCAAGCTATGCTGGGGAGTTTTCTAGAAGGGAACCCTAACAAACCCAAGCAGTTCCTTTAGAGTGGGCCCTCATTTACCTTGCAGGAACAGATTAATACATGGGTGGGCAAACATTTTGGCCTAAGATCCACATCTGGGTATGGAAATTGTATGGTGGGCCATGAATGCTCACAAAATTTGGCGTTGGGTCCAGGAGGGCTCCAGCTGCGGGTGTGGGCTCTGGGGTGGGGCTAGGGATGAGGGGTTGGGGGTGCAAGAGAGTGCTTCGAGCTGGGACTGAAAGGTTCGGAGGGCAGGAGGAGGATCAAGGCTGGGGCAGGGTTTTGGGGTACGGGAGGGAGTCAGGGTGGAAGGATCTGGGTGAGACTTATGCTCCCAGAAACAGCAACATGTCCCCCCTCTGGCTCCTGTGTGGAGGTGCAGCCAAGCGGCATTGTGCACTGCCCTGTCTGCAGGCACTGCCCCTGCAACTCCTACTGGCTGCGGTTCCTGGTCAATGGGCCTTGCGGGGGGCAGCGCTTGTGGTGGAGGCAGTGTGCAGAGCCCCCTGACTGCTCCTACGCATAGGAACTGGAGTGGGGATGTGCCACTGCTTCCGGGAGCTGTAAGGAGTGGAACAGGATCCCGACCCCACTCCCTGGCTGAAGCGCCAGAGCAGGGCAGGACCCAGACTCCACTTCCTGGCGGGACTCAAGGGCCAGATTAAAATGGAGGGCCAAATGTGGCCCCTTGGCTGTAGTTTGCCTACCTCTGTTCTACAGACTGTGCAGCTTTCAATACAGCTCTATTTTTGGTTTTAGTAAGAAAAAAATCAACCTTTGTCAACAGATACTACAGTTATTTCCTATTCTAAATATTAGGGAAAAGTGTAGAATCTGAGACACCACTATGTGATAACTGTTGGCAAATGCTCACTTTTTAATGGGAACCATCATACATGAAATGAATCATCAGTGCAAATATAGATGGAATTTTTATTGTATCGAATAAGGTGTCATTTGAGCCCAACTAATTCCACTATTTCACTGCAGATTCTGACATCTGGCATGAAGTTTTGCTTCAGAATAAACGTTTTACTGAAGGTTCTATACAGTACATGCAGTCTTTCATAGCAAAATGAAGGTGTCAGAAAACACATCTCTGACTTTCCCAATTTAAGCCCTTAGTTACCAAACTAAAACAAGATCATCCAGTTTTGCCTTCAACAGAATTTAGTATTTACAAAAGAACAGAAAATGTTATTACTTCAGTATGTCACAGTTCTATAGTAAAAAAAAAAAAAGCATGTTAAAAATAATGTGATTATCAGAAACCTAAATACCCTCTTTTCTTCAGTTTTGCCTGCAAATAATTGGATGCACAAAACTAAGGAGACAAAAAGATAAGAGGCATGAAGAGATTGTAAATCCTGGTATATTTACATTACGTTTTCTACACAATAGCTCCAAATGTTTTAATATTGCTTTTTATTTCTATGAAAAAGATATTCCTTAATCTTACAAATGAGATTTTTTTATTTTATTCCAGTGTCAAACAAGATTTTCAGAAGGGCTGCCTATATAGAATCAGCAAAGCACTAGAAAGTCACTCATATTAGACCTACACATCAGCAAAATTGAGTTTGAAATATAAGTAACAGCTTGGGGATTTCGGTCCTTAGTGGACAATGTGTTTCAGTGCCTGGTTTCAGAGCTCCAAGCCAATCAACAAGCATGCTTAGCTCTCAAAAACCACTGGAGAAAAGGTTCATGTGAAAAGCATTCTAATGCTGAGAGAGCCACTTGGTACAGCTATTAATCTCTATGAAAAATCTCTGAGCTGACACGAAAAGTCAAATATTTGCAATTGAGGGTGCTACTCCTTTCAATATGGATTGATGTCTGATCCAACGCAGCAACCAGCTGCAAGGAAGCAACTAATAATTTCCCAGTTTCTTAAAGCTGAATAACTTTCTTTTTATTTTTTTCCATCATATTAAAATTTTAGTCATATTGGCTCCTTTGGCTTCCCATTTCTTGCTTGGGAAAAAATTATGGCAAAACTATTCTAATTCTTTATTGTAATGCACAGAATGAAAATAAACTGCCATCCATTTAGAAATACTTTTATTTACAGGTTTATTTAAACTGGATACCAATGAAGTCTGGATTCAAATACAACATTAATAAAATTCATTTTTTTCTATTGTCAGTCTGGGAGTCAAGGCTTAAAGGGGTATAAGAAAGGTACACTACAAATACACATTCGTTAAATAATTGTAATTAACCAATTACCTATTTCATGTTTCTCACAGTTCTTTGGATCTTTGTTCCTTAGCAAAAGTACAGCCTAGAGAGTTATTGTCAATTTCTAAGTTTTATTAGCCAAACATAGAATTTAAAATAAAATTAGAAATTACAAAAAGCAAAGTTAGGATGATTAGATAGTAGTTTACATTTAAAAGAATATGTTAAGCATGGGATGTTAAAACCTATCAAGAGTAAATAAATCAAATAAATTGATTTTATGTCATATTCTTATTTCAAAGAGACAGTTATTATAGTTTTATAGGGAAGGTGATTATGGCACAACATGGGAAGCAAGGACCTTTTAATACAGGTTCTTTTTTATTACTAATCAAGCTTAAATGCAATTAAATTATGGGACTGACCATGGCAATTCAAACTAATAAATCTTAAAATTGGAATTTGGAAATTTAGCCAAGTTTCTTAATTAGTAAAAATGCCCATGAAACTCCAAAGTACTTACCCAGGTGTTACTCAGAGCCTAGCTTTCCCCCATGTACATAAACAACACGATCCCACTTAAACCCCCGGTTATATAATGTGCCAGGTATGATCTGAAGCTATTCTAGTCTAACTTCTTAGACATTTCACCTGTAGCATAGGCTCTTAAACTATTTGAACCAAATGTTCAAACAATGGTAGAAATCTATAGCTTAGAACACAATTCAAAAATTCTTCCTCTTTTTGTCTAAGAAGCTATTAATTTATCTTTCCCCCAAAACATGTGCAGTTTCTAGGCTGATTTGTTTGAAATATTCAGGGTTTCAACTGTCTTTTTCTCTGTTACAAATATTACTTCACTTAGTTACCTAATGAGTTTCTCAAGCCTCCGCACTCTCAGTTACTAATTTACTTGTTATTTCTAAACACTCAAAGTTAAACTTGTTAGTGAAATACAAGCACACGTTATACATTTAAGTCATTTACAAGAATTAAACTCAGGTGTGTATTTTCTGAGAAGCAATTAGCTAAAAATAAGCAAGTCGTTAATTGGGTTAACAAAATAAATGTAAAAAAAAGTGTTTTGATTTTCAATCGGAGAGAAACAACATAAAGATGTAGCTCACGAAAGCTCATGCTGAAATAAATTTGTTAGTCTCTAAGGTGCTACAAGTACTCCTGTTCTTTTTGCGGATACAGATTAACACGGCTGCTTCTCTGAAACATAAAGATGCATTCTCCATCTTAGACCCACAGTTGCAATGGCCAGTTTATTGAGATAAAAAATCCGTTTAGGCAGTTTTCATCTAAGGTGTTATGACAGCTGTATTCTTGTTCTCTTTCTTGGTTTCACAGAGGAGTCCCTAAATTGGACCTGTCATAAACAGATAGCTAAGGGTTAATGTTCTTTTACCTGTAAAGGGTTAACACAGGGAACCAAACACCTGACCAGAGGACCAATCAGAAAACAAGACTTTTTCAAATCTGGGTGGAGGGAAGTTTTGGGTGTGAGTCCTTTGTTCTTGGTCTGTTCTTTTCTCGGCTCTGAGAGTGATCTTTCTATCTCCTGGCTTTCTAATCTTCTGTTTCCAAGTTGTAAGTACAAGGATAGTAAGACAATAGGTTTATATTGTTTTCTTTTGTATGTACATGTGTGTAGTTGCTGGAATGTGTTAAATTGTATTCTTTTTGGATAAGGCTGTTTATTCATTTTTTTCCTTTAAGCTATTGACCCTGTATATTGTCACCTTAATACAGAGATCCTTTTATGTCCTTTTTTCATTCTTTTTATATAAAGCTTTCTTTTTAAGACCTGTTGGAGTTTTTCTTTAGTGGGGACTCCAGGGAATTGAGTCTGCAGCTCACCAGGGAATTGGTGGGAGGAAGAAGTCAGGGGAAAAATCTCTTTGTGTTAGATTTACTAAGCCTGACTTTGCATACCCTCTGGGTGAGGGGGAAGAGAGATTAGATCACTCGGTACTTGTGTTTCCAGGACTGGAAGCAGGGAATCTCCTAGGGTCGTCCAGGGAGGGGAGCCTGGGAGGAAGTAACAAGGAAACAAGGGGAGGGGGTTATTTCCTTTTGTTGTAAGACTCAAGGCATCTGAGTCTGGGAGTCCCCCAGGGAAGGTTTTGGGGAGACCACAGTGAGCTAGGCACTGTATAATTCCTAGCTGGTGGCAGTATTACCAGGTCCAAGCTGGTAACTAAGCTTGGAGGTTTTCATGCTAACACCCATATTTTGGATGCTAAGGTCCAAATCTGGGAAGAAATGTTATGACAGGATCCCAATAAAAAGAATTAATATCATGTTTGTCTCTGACAAAAATGTAGATGTTACCTGACAGGGCACCCTCAGTGGCCTGCTGGTGGTCCCTATGTCTCTCTTGTCCAGATGTTTTGACTGCAAGGAGTCATGTGCTCAACAGAACAAACCGGGTGGTCTGGGAAGCATGGTTATTCTTTTTGTCAAGATTAGTGTGAACCAAACAGAAAATGACCTATTCTTCTGACAAAGGTTTGAAATGTCCACATAAAATAAAAATCATGCCCCTTTTCATCACCCAATGAAAAAGTGAGGTGTCTCCTTTGTGACTATTTTTATAGTTGTTCATGGTCTCTTGTGGTTCTAGTTTGCAGAACTCTTGGTCCACGAGTCTTCATGGGCAAATATCTTATGGTTTCCCCATTTGTGCAAGACACATTAGGCCACAGCAGTTTGTGCAAGACTCTTTTGTCATAGCATTCATTGAACATCTGCCGGTTTAGCTCCAATTAACAACCTACATCAACAGGTTGCTCTCCATTTCCTTACCATGTATCTTCAGCCATTTTGCATGACTCTGTGTTCTTTCCCAAATGGCAGTTTCTTTGTCAACACTTATAACTGTCTGCAAAACAGTCCGTTTTGGCATTAGAAGAAAGTCTCTCTGTAAAGTCTCATCATATCCTTTGATGATTCTGTACTTGCTTAGTAGTTCTGTGCAGCAATATAAAGTCAATTAATTCATTAGCTTGGTTCAACGAGATACAACTGTTGGATGAAATCATGTGTGCAAATAACTGTACATACCTTTGTATCAGTTCCTGGTTGTTTCTTTCACTTTACGAATAAGGTTGGCAAGATCTTTTCATATGTGAAGGCTTCTGCAACTGTCAATCAAATACTTAACCAGGCCTTACACTTCATTCTTCATATTTTGACAAGGTTCAACTTATATAGTTTCACTTCACATTGTTGTTGTTTTTTTCCATACACCAGTGAATGCATCACTTTATTTAACCTAACACTCCCCCTCTCAACCTCCCACTCCTCATTGTACATTTGTTAATTAGGAAGATGTTTCTATTCTTACAGATCACATTTCTTATGTAAAATAGACAGAACAGCAAGAATTGCTTCATCATTTTCCAACATTCTCAGTGGATCTTTAGTGATTCCATGGAGCATTCATACTGGTGACTCTGCCATCCCAGGGAATGGCTTTATGAAGGAAACATACGAACTATAATCCCTTCTTATCAAACAGGAGTGGGGGAACTTGAACCAGAGGTCTCCCACATTTCTTTCGAGTATCCTAATCTTTTGGCTAAAGGTTATAAGGGAGGGGCACAGACTTCTTTGGCTGCTTTGTATGGAGTTAGGTGGCCTCTAAGCGTACCTCAGATTGGGCCACACATGCAACTTCGGTGGTGGAGCGCCTATCTTCCTGCAGTTCGTGGATCACTGTGGAGTTTAGGTGGGAAGTAGGTTCTCAGGTTCCTACAGGGATACATCAGGGTGCATGCTCAGAGGCAGACACATAGGCACTTAATGAACATTTACTGCAAAAACTTAGGCATCAAGTGAATTCAGTCCCTGACTGGGTTAGGCAGCAGCTGAGCAGAAGTCTTCTGGATCATAGTGGTATCTAAAACTGGGACATAAACTGGGATGTTAAATCTGTGGTTTGAGCACCTAACCACCCTTGTGGATCTGGGTCTCAGGCTCCTGAACCACTCTGGTATGTTTCAAATGTTATCCTAAATAGCCAGTGCCTGGTACTATCCAACCCTCCTGGTGGTATTTCTCATGGTCACTCTTTTTTCTTTTCTGAAGATCAGTATTACATTTGATCTACTTCATGTTTCCAGCAACTACCCAGTTTTCTATGACATTTCAAAAATAATTGTTAATGTGTATGAACAATATAATCATATGCTAATTCCCTAAAACCTAGAAAGCATTCACTGTCTAGAGCAGCTGATTTGTACATGCTTAAGTTTCCCAAATATTCTCTTACCTGACCTTTGGCAATAGCTATTTTTCTGGTCATAGACTCATAGCATTTAGAGATAGAAAAGGCCTATTAAATTATCTAGTCCATCTTCCTCACATCAAGTTGGTCTTAATACGTTAGCATCACAATGATACAAATCCTGAATTTTCACTTCCTAATTAGGCACATTTCTTTATTTTTCTTGTTGAAGACAGATTTAATAAAGAAGTTTCAGTATTTCAGTCATTTATGAGTTATCATTAACTTAATCCCCCACGTCATTACTAATTGCCTACTTTCTCTCCGGGACTTCTTTTCCTTTGATATTTATAAAATGCTCCCCCTCCCCCAACCTCTTTGCCTAGAATTAACTTACTTTAATTTTATTTTCTAGTCCTTATTTTTTTTCACTTTGTGCATGCTTAGGTAGTTGTATCCCCATTTTTCCATTTATACCAACATACATATATAAACCATTTCACACCTTTAAGCAGTCCTTCCTAATGCCATATCTGGTGTTTCTTTCTTTTCTTTTTTCTTCAGATGAATTTGTTTTTTGTTGAATATTAATTATGGTGCATTTAGAAATGTCTTAGCCATCTTCTAGATTAATTGATATTATGCTTTCTCCTATAAGACATTACTATGTAGGGTCTGATACACTGATTTCACTGGACATTAGATCGGGCCCAACAATCCATGTGTTCGTGCACTGAGTAACTTTAACAGATGCTGTATTGCTAAATGCATAACAAGGAATAAATAAATATCATACTATAAGTGTAAACTATAATTTAGGAATTTTAAATCTAAGCCAAGTAAGAACTTCTGTTAGCAGCAAACAAACTTCATAAACCTTAGAAAATATTAGTAATTAAAGCAGACACAGATCTAAGCTGTGAGTTTGAATCTGTGATTAAGGGCAAGCCTACACTAGAAAGTTTTGCTGGCAGTCAGTTGGGAGTGGTGGTTTACCAACATAGCTATGCCAGTAAAAGCCCAAGTGTCGACACAGGTATTTCAATATAAAAATGCTTATACTTTGATAGTTTACGTTGGTCAGGGAATTGGCATCACTGTGTCTATACTAGGAAAATTTTGCTATTTCACTATACCAGCTTTAAGTACAGCAGTTCAGTTAAACCTGCAAAACCCTCCTAGTGTAGACTAGGCATAAGATATCACCAAGAAAAAGCAGATAGAACCAGATGTGCTAAAAGGGGAAGTGATATGTATTAAAGCTGTTTTAAACCTCATGGTTTTTGTATATTTTTGCTAACACCTATTTTATATGAATGTATAGCAGACAGTTTTAAGAAAATCTGTTTTGTTAAGTATTCAACATCCCATCCCCTTCAATTAAAACCTGAAAAATCTCCCAGTCCACATCTTTGGCCATCACAGGAAGAGTTCTAGCAAAACAGGTAAGATAAGGAATCAGATTCCTTGTACAGCCAACCTGTTGCAGTTTACAACCATCTGCATAACAGACTGGTACTGAAGTCAAAGATCAACCCAATGCAGTGGCACGTGGGTAACAACCCTGTGCCAGAAGCCAAATAGAAGGGAGATAGGAGATGCTATGGCACCTTCACACCATCAGAGAATTCCCCTATGCAGGAAAAGTTGTCTGTGAAGCCCTTACATCAGGTTTAATCACTTCCAAATCATTAATGAAAATATTGAAAATCATAAGGCCTAGAACTAATCCCTGCAGAGCCCCACCAGAATAACCCCCATCCAATGACGATTCCCCACTGACAACTACTTTTTGGGATCTGTCAGTTAGCCAGTTCTTAATTAAGGTAATGTGTTCTTTGTTGATATTGCAGAGTGCTAATTATTGCATCCATTTAACCAAACTACTTTAGCTGAATTGGTACAACCTCTGTATAGGCACATTTTAATCAGGTTAAGAGAGTATCTTATATCAAATTTTGAGGCTTGCGAGCACTTTCTCTAAAGGATATGTAACATGTGATCAGCAGTCTACTACTAGTCACATGTCCGAAAAAAGCTCAAAAAGTTAAGCACTATAAATTTGGTTGCTTATATTAGGCTTATGTCAAACTTATCTAAAATTCTTGGAACTGGAAATATTATAAGAATAGAGCTGTTTTAAGGTTGGTACTTCCTATTTTTGGCTTAAATAAGGATTCTATAATGATATGTTTCTGCTTTCATTCATAGCTAAAACAGAAACATGGATTGTATGAAAAAATTAAAACCAAACAATTCAAAGACATTTAGCCAGATATATCAATATAAGTTTTGTCTCTGAACAAAATCTGTTCAAGTTTGAGTTAGCCGAAATGTTGTGTGAAGGTTTGCTTAGTTCTTTATTTTTTCTTATTGCATATATCTAACTTGATGTAATTCCTGACATCATTCTATGTGGCCTAAATCCAAGCAAATGCTGCTTTATGAGATATACGACATAGGAATGTTGATTTCACATTGCAAAATAATTGTATTTGGTGTTTCTGACCTCCATTTTGTTAACACAGGAGTTAACTTAAAAAATTGCTAGCTGGAAGGAGGCTTCTAACTGTGAGCAAAGAAACTGCCTCCTGTTGTTTGATTCCTATTCTGTTCTGCGAAATAGGACTTTCTACATTTTTTGTAAATATTCAGGATTGCAGCAAAGAAACATATGACTAGTCTGTCCTCAATTATTCATCCTAACAGAAAAACAACCCACAACACCCAAAATATCAGCTAAACATTCAGGCCCTTCAGGGGTAAGAGTGGCAGGGATATAATGCACTTTGATTTACAGCAAATTAATTGTTTTTTTCACAAAGTTAATTGATTATAACAAAGTTCAACTTGATTTTAAACTAAAAGAAGAAGAATAACTTCTGCCTGTTGTATAGTTTGCTGGCATCCTCCACTAAATGGATAGCTTTTTATTCAGCTATGAATTCAAGTAAGTATCTTAATTACTGGGAAAATAAGGGCCATTTCTCACTCATAATCACCATTTCTCATCCACAAAAGAAATTACATGTAGATTTTGCAACATAACAGTGCTTTTGAGGGGCAGGAAATGGATATTTAAGTAGACATTTCTTTTTCAAATTCCTCTTTCAGCACAACTATTTTGATGAAAATAGAGCTGATTTTTATTGGTTTAGAATGTGTCCCAAGGATCTAATTCATAGTAAGGGGCTGGGAGGTTGCTATCCTATCCTAGGAACAGTTCAGGGAAGGAATTGTCACTGTGGGAGCCACAAATTTCTCTCTGCTCCCCAATTGCTCCAAAGGGGCAGTAATTTGCTGATAGTTTATATGAGCAGTAAATTACTATACCAAACATGATTTTTAAAATGCCAAGTACCTTTCTGAAGCACAACATATTAAGAGAATTTTGCATTCATTTCTCACAATTTCCAGAGAAAAAAGATAATTTATTATCAATATTGCACATTCAGTAGTGCTGTAACTCTTGCTGGTGTGGATTTTCCAATGCAACCATTTTATTCACAGAAATCTGAGCTATTATTTGTTTAAAGGAACAAAGGATTTCTTTTTTAAACAGCTCACACTTAGTCTTATTGTCTCTTTGGGAAGATGAAGAAAAAATATATTATCTTTTATATAGTTATTCCAAAGCTTCTGATACTGTTTGCTCCCCTCTTTAGAATTTCAGCTTCTGGAATAATCAGGAAAAACAAACTCTCAGATTGGGGCAAGAGAGCTGTCTCAGTGCCATCTCATACTCTTTTTTTCAATTTTCTCTATCTCGAGTGTTGGTTCTCACAGTTTACCCTCACTCACTCAGTAAACTGCAGCTTCCCTGACTTCTCGGATATTCCTAGCCTTCTACATTTGCTTTATATTGCTCTTGGGGATGAGAATCCCATCAGCTGCATATACAAAACTCCCACTGACTTCAACAATGCACAAAACTGTTGGTATGGTTGGACCTTGACATGAAAAATTATATCCCTTCTGGAGTGAGCAAAAAATGAGCAGATTGGCGTCTCACTCCATATATATATATAGAGTATTTTTCTTTTTTTCTACCCTTCTTAATTTCTGAAACTTTATTCTTTCTACAGCAGGGTAAGAGTAACTTTCATTGATGGTAATGTGGGATACTTGTATCCTGCAAACTGATAAGTCAGGCACCAGACTCCAGTTTACAACTTTTGCCATAGTTTGTTTTTTAAACACATTGGCACCTCACATCAACTTTTCTGAGCAAATCAGACTCCTACCTGAGGTGTGAGCTAAGACCTGCCAACTGAGGGATAACTCAGTGGTTTGAGCATTGGCTTGCTGAACCCAAGGTTATGAGTTCAATCCTTGAAGGAGCCATTTGGAGATTGGTCCTGCTTTGAGCAGAGGGTTGGACTAGATGATCTTCTAAAGTCTCTTCCAACCCTAATAATCTGTTATTCTAACTCTATAGTTTTGTTTTTTCCCCCTCCTAACAGGATTGTAGAAAAAAAACATATCTGATTTGCTGTCTTTCCTCTTTCAACTGCCTCCAAGGCCAGGGCAGCCGATCAGTGCTGGGTATACACAGAGTCTAGTCTGACCTCCTACCTAACACAGGCCATAGAATTTCACAAAGTAATTGCTGCACTCATCCCATAACTTCTGGTTGAGTTTGGGCATATCTTTTTGAAAAACATCCAATCTTGATTTAAAGACTTCAAGTGGCAGATAACCTACCACATCCGAAGTAGATTGCTCTAGTGGTTAATTACCATTACTGTAATTATTTATTTATTTATTTATTTAGTGACTTACGTCCAGTATGAAATAGCTCCCAGCCATTGAATCTTGTCTTCTGTTAAAGGGTGAGGCCCTCTTCTACCAGTTGAGGTGTGAACACCAAGGGTGGAGAAACTGCTAGAACACCTCCCTTGGTATTCACACCTCAACTGCTAGCAGAGGGCCTCACCCTCCCTGATTGAACTCATAGACTCATAGACTCTAGGACTGGAAGGGACCTCGAGAGGTCATCGAGTCCAGTCCCCTGCCCTCATGGCAGGACCAAATACTGTCTAAACCATCCCTAATAGACATTTATCTAACCTACTCTTAAATATCTCCAGCGATGGAGATTCCACAACTTCCCTAGGCAATCTATTCCAGTGTTTAACTACCCTGACAGTTAGGAACTTTTTCCTAATGTCCAACCTAAATCTCCCTTGCTGCAGTTTAAGCCCATTGCTTCTTGTTCTATCATTGGAGGCTAAGGTGAACAAGTTTTCTCCCTCCTCCTGATGACACCCTTTTAGATACCTGAAAACTGATATCAGGTCCCCTCTCAGTCTTCTCTTTTCCAAACTAAATAAATCCAATTCCTTCAGCCTTCCTTCATAGGTCATGTTCTCAAGACCTTTAATCATTCTTGTTGCTCTTCTCTGGACCCTCTCCAATTTCTCCACATCTTTCTTGAAATGCGGTGCCCAGAACTGGACACAATACTCCAGTTGAGGCCTAACCAGCTCAGAGTAAAGCGGAAGAATGACTTCTCGTGTCTTGTTTACAACACACCTGTTAATGCATCCCAGAATCATGTTTGCTTTTTTTGCAACAGTATCACACTGTTCACTCATATTAAGCTTGTGGTCCACTATGACCCCCAGATCTCTTTCTGCCATACTCCTTCCTAGACAGTCTCTTCCCATTCTGTATGTTTGAAACTGATTGTTCCTTCCTAAGTGGAGCACTTTGCATTTATCTTTATTGAACTTCATCCTGTTTACCTCAGACCATTTCTCCAATTTGTCCAGATCATTTTGAATTTTGACCCTGTCCTCCAGAGCAGTTGCAATCCCTCCCAGTTTGGTATCGTCCGCAAACTTAATAAGCGTACTTTCTATGCCAACATCTAAATCGTTGATGAAGATATTGAACAGAACCGGTCCCAAAACAGACCCCTGCGGAACCCCACTTGTTATACCTTTCCAGCAGGATTGGGAGCCATTAACAACTACTCTCTGAGTACGGTTATCCAGCCAGTTATGCACCCACCTTATAGTAGCCCCATCTAAATTGTACTTTCCTAGCTTATCTATAAGAATATCATGCGAAACTGTATCAAATGCCTTACTAAAGTCTAGGTATATCACATCCACCGTTTCTCCCTTATCCACAAGGCTCGTTATCCTATCAAAGAACGTTATCAGATTAGTTTGACACGATTTGTTCTTTACAAATCCATGCTGGCTATTCCCTATCACCTTACCACCTTCCAAGTGTTTGCAGATGATTTCTTTGATTACCTGCTCCATTATCTTCCCTGGCACAGAAGTTAAACTAACTGGTCTAACTAACCTCGTTATCTCCAGACTGATTCTTGCCTGCATATTTATACCTGCCTCTGGAAATTTCCATTACATGCGTCTGACTAAGTGGGTATTCACCCACCAAAGCTTATGCTCCAATACATCTGTTAGTCTATAAGGTGTCACAGGACTCTTTGTTACAGTAATATGAGAACCTATATTTACTGTAGGTGCCTTTAACAGGCAAATCTATACCCATTCACAGTCACATTCAATGGAGATTTAAAATAAAAAAATTATTGGAGAAGGAAAGGGAAAGGACAGAGTGAACTTAAACAAATTTTACAATTTAACACTTTCTACCATCTGCTACCTCATGGTGCATGAGTCAAAATCCCAGATGATTGGACCTATAGTGGCTGATGTAGTTTTGCCATCTCCAAACCCACAACTAACACTTTGTGAGTCAAGGAGTGCCAGGAAAATCAGGGTCCCATTCCGCTGACAGCTCTGGGGCCCTAACAGCTGTCCTGCTATAATGATATCAGCAGCTAGGAGAGGGCAGCCTGTCTTAAACAGATAGCTAAAGGTTAATGTCTCTTTCACCTGAAGCACCTGACCAGAGGACCAATCAGGAAACCAGATTTTTTCAACTTTGGGTGGAGGGAATTTTGTGTCTGAGGTCTTTGTTTTCTGTCTGCCTGCTTTCTCTGAGCTTTGGAGAAGTAGTTTCTGCTTTCTAGTCTTCTGTTTCTAAGTGTAAGGACAAAGAGATCAGATAGTAAGTTATATGGTTTCTTTTCTTTGGTATCTGCATGAATATAAGTGCTGGAGTGCTTTGATTTGTATTCTTTTTGAATAAGGCTGTTTATTCATATTTCTTTTAAGCAATTGACCCTGTATTTTGTCACCTTAATACAGAGAGACCATTTGTATGTATTTTTCTTTCTTTTTATATAAAGCTTTCTTTTTGAGACCTGTTGGAGTTTTCTTTTCTGGGAAATTTCAGGGAAATTGAGTCTGTACTCACCAGGGAATTGGTGGGAGGAAGAAATCAGGGGGAGATCTGTGTGTGTTGGATTTGCTAGCCTGATTTTGCATTCCCTCTGGGTGAAGAGGAAAGTGCTTTTGTTTCCAGGACTGGAAACGGAGAGGGGGAGTCACTCTGTTTGAATTCACAGAGCTTGTGTCTGTGTATCTCTCCAGGAGCACCTGGAGGGGGGAAGGGAAAAAGGATTATTTACCTTTGTTGTGAGACTCAAGGGATTTGGGTCTTGGGGTCCCCAGGGAAGGTTTTTCAGGGGGACCAGAGTGCCCCAAAACACTCTAATTTTTCGGGTGGTGGCAGCAAGTACCAGGTCCAAGCTGGTAGCTAAGCTTGGAGGTTTTCATGCTAACCCCCATATTTTGGACGCTAAGGTCCAAATCTGGGACTAAAGTTATGACATGGTGTGCAGCGGTTACGGGATAGACAAAATCCAGAAGCCAGTAGGAATATTATATTTTTCTTTTCTCTGCTAAGGGCTTTTTAGCAGAGAGAAACAGTTTGGTTTTAAAAGGGAACCAGAGAGAATTTTTTTTTCTGCTCTCTCTGGCAGTTTGTGGCTTGCATAATAAGCAAGAAACCATTAAGGTGCTATTAAGCGTCTTTTGTCACACAATAGCACTCCCATTGAGAGTCATTACCAGCACTATATACATGCAAATAAAGTGGTTTTTCAGGTTTACTTAACATTGAAAATTAGCTAAAGGCTCTGTTGCTAGGCAGACTCCAGGAGGCAACAGAGCCTGCAGTTCAGAAGAGAAACACCGGAGGGCACCCCAACACAAGAAAATAGGAACCATGACTTCTAAGGCAAAAATTGGGGCCGAAGAACAAGTCAGAGAAGCTGAACACAGGCGACAACTGGAAATAAAACAAACAGAGATGGAAATAAGAGAGAGAGAAAGAGAGGCAGCCTACCAAAGAGAACAGGCAGCCAAAGAGGTGGCCCACAGAAGGAAGCAAGAAGAAGAAGAGGCGGCCCACCGCCGAGACATGGAAAAACAACAAAAAGAAATGGAAAAACAACAAAAAGAGTATGAAGAGAAGGAAAAACAGAGAAAACATGAACTGGACTTGGCAAAAGCTGGGCTGCATGTGCCAGCCAACCCTAACAACCTGGCGCCAATTATTGCTCCACAGTACAGGAAATTTCCTACCTACAAGGCAGGTGATGACACCGAGGCCTTCTTGGAAAATTTTGAAAGAGCCTGTCTTGGGTACAGCATCCCCGAAGACCAGTACATGGTAGAATTGAGGTCACAGCTCAGTGGACCTTTAGCAGAGGTGGCAGCTGAAATGCCTAAGCAGCAAATGAACGACTATAAACTTTTTCAAACCAAGGCCAGATACAGAATGGGGATAACCCCAGATCTTGCCTGTCGGCGCTTCAGAACCCAAAAGTGGAAACCAGATGTGTCATTTCCCAAACACGCCTACTACGTTGCAAAAAATTATGAGGCCTGGATATCAGGACACAATGTTAAAACCTTGGAAGAACTGCACCTCCTCATACAAATGGAGCAGTTCTTGGATGGTGTTCCTGAAGACATCACACGGTACATACAAGATGGAAAACCCAAAGATCTCGCTGAGGCGGGGGAGATTGGAGCCAAATGGATGGAAGTGGCAGAAAGCAAGAAAGCTACTGTCAAGGGGAACAAATACCCCAGGGGGCACACCGACCATAAACCCTACAACCGAGGACAGCCAAAGACCCCACATACAACCCAAGTAAAGCCACAGTCGCCCTGCTCTTCCACCTCACCAGTCTCCAGTAACTCACCTCGGCCCACTGACCCATCATATGGAAGATGCTTTAAGTGTAATGAACTGGGACATATCAAGGCCAACTGTCCAAAGAACACCATGCGAGTGCAATTCATTACACCACCATCACACCAAAGATCCCCAGGTCCGGATGCCTCTCAAATACCCTTGGAGCGAAGGGAAAATTTGAGAGTGGGCGGAAGGAAGGTTACTGCGTGGAGAGACACGGGAGCACAAGTGTCAGCTATCCACCAATCCTTCGTTGACCCCAAATTCATCAATCCAAAGGCCAAAGTTACAATTTACCCCTTCATGTCACAAGCTGTAGACTTGCCTACAGCTGAACTGCCTGTCCAGTACAAAGGCTGGTAGGAATGTGGACTTTTGCAGTCTATGACAATTATCCTATCCCCATGCTACTGGGGGAAGACTTGGCCAACCAGGTGAAGCGGGCCAAGAGAGTGGGAATGGTTACACGTAGCCAAACCAGGCAAGCTTCCAGACCCATTCCTGTTCCTGAACCGTCCACAGAGGCCCCGTCTGTGTTACCAGAGACCCAGACAGAGGTAGTGGACCCGGATTCCATGCCTACCACTGAAACAGCCACAACACCTCCAGTCCCAGGCCCGGAACTGGAACAGCAACCAGCACCAGCAAGTGCAACCACATCTTCAAACTCAAAGCCAGAGGGCGCCAGCAAGCCAAAACTGGCAGAAGCAAAAGACAGCCATACCCAAAAGGCTCAGCCAGAGCCTGAAATAACCTCAGGTGCACCAGCGGAGAGCGGTACACCAGCAACGGAAACAACCCCATCACCTACATCGCTTCCAGAGGGACCAAGCCCAAGTCCACAGTCTGAGGAAGAACTGGTGACCCCAGCCTCAAGGGAACAGTTCCAGACTGAGCAGGAAGCAGATGACAGCCTTCAGAAAGCTTGGGCGGCGGCACGGAGCACCCCACCGCCTCTCAGCTCTTCTAATCGATCCTGGTTTGTTATAGACCAAGAACTTTTATACAAGGAAATTCTTTCTGGTGGACACCGGGAAGAATGGCAGCCACAAAAACAGTTGGTGGTTCCAACTAAGTACCGGGGGAAGCTCTTAAGCTTAGCCCATGATCATCCCAGTGGCCATGCTGGGGTGAACAGAACCAAAGACAGGTTGGGGAAGTCCTTCCACTGGGAGGGGATGGGCAAGGACGTTGCCAAGTATGTCCGGTCTTGTGAGGTGTGCCAAAGAGTGGGAAAGCCTCAAGACCAGGTCAAGGCCCCTCTCCAGCCACTCCCCATAATTGAGGTCCCATTTCAGCGAGTAGCTGTGGATATTCTGGGCCCTTTCCCAAAAAAGACGCCCAGAGGAAAGCAGTACGTACTGACTTTAGTGGACTTTGCTACCCGATGGCCGGAAGCAGTAGCTCTAGGCAACACCAGGGCTAACACTGTGTGCCTGGCCCTAACAGACATCTTTGCCAGGGTAGGTTGGCCCTCCGACATCCCTACAGATTCAGGGTCTAATTTCCTGGCAGGGACCATGGAAAAACTGTGGGAAACTCATGGGGCGAATCACTTGGTTGCCACCCCATACCACCATCAAACCAATGGCCTGGTGGAAAGGTTCAATGGAACTTTGGGGGCCATGATACGAAAATTCATCAACGAATTCTCCAATAATTGGGACCTAGTGTTGCAGCAGTTGCTGTTTGCCTACAGGGCTGTACCACATCCCAGTTTAGGGTTTTCACCGTTTGAACTTGTGTATGGTCACGAGGTTAAGGGGCCATTACAGTTGGTGAAGCAGCAATGGGAGGGGTTTACGCCTTCTCCAGGAACTAACATTCTGGACTTTGTAAGCAACCTACAAAGCACCCTCCGACTCTCTTTAGCCCTTGCTAGAGACAACCTAAAGGATGCTCAAGAAGAGCAAAAGGCCTGGTATGACAGACATGCCAGAGAAGGTTCCTTCAAGGTAGGAGACCAGGTTATGGTCTTGAAGGCGCAACAGGCCCATAAGATGGAAGCATCATGGGAAGGGCCATTCACGGTCCAAGAGCGCCTGGGAACTGTAAACTACCTCATAGCATTTCCCAATTCCTCACTAAAGCCTAGAGTGTACCATGTTAATTCTCTCAAGCCTTTCTATTCCAGAGACTTACAGGTTTGTCAGTTTACAGTCCAGGGAGATGAGGCTGAGTGGCCTGACGGTGTCTACTACGACGGGAAAAAAGACGGTGGCGTGGAAGAGGTGAACCTCTCAACCACCCTGGAACGTCTGCAGCGGCGACAAATCAAGGAGCTGTGCACTAGCTTCGCCCCATTGTTCTCAGCCACCCCAGGACGGACTGAATGGGCATACCACTCCATTGATACAGGTAATGCTCACCCAATCAGAACCCCACCCTACCGGGTGTCTCCTCATGCCCAAGCTGCTATAGAACGGGAGATCCAGAACATGCTACAGATGGGTATAATCCGCTCATCTACCAGTGCATGGGCATCTCCAGTGGTTCTGGTACCCAAACCAGATGGGGAAATACGCTTTTGCGTGGACTACCGTAAGCTAAATGCGGTAACTCGTCCGGACAACTATCCAATGCCACGCACCGATGAGCTATTGGAGAAGTTGGGACGTGCCCAGTTCATCTCTACAATAGACTTAACCAAGGGGTACGGGCAAGTACCGCTAGATGAACCTGCCAAGGAGAGGTCAGCATTCGTCACCCATGCGGGGGTGTATGAATTCAATGTCCTTCCTTTCGGCCTTCGAAATGCACCCGCCACCTTCCAGAGGCTGGTAGATGGTCTACTAGCTGGACTGGGAGAATTTGCAGTTGCCTACCTCGATGATGTGGCCATTTTTTCAGACTCCTGGCCCGAACACCTACTACACCTGGAAAAGGTCTTTGAGCGCATCAGGCAGGCTGGACTAACTGTTAAGGCCAAAAAGTGTCAAATAGGCCAAAACAGAGTGACTTACCTGGGGCACCAGGTGGGTCGAGGAACCATAAACCCCCTACAGGCCAAGGTGGATGCTATCCAAAAGTGGCCTGTCCCAAGGTCAAAGAAACAGGTCCAATCCTTCTTAGGCTTGGCGGGATACTACAGGTGATTTGTACCACACTACAGCCAAATCGCTGCCCCACTGACCGACCTGACCAAAAAGACCCAGCCAAATGCAGTTCAGTGGACTGATGAGTGTAAAAAGGCCTTTACCCAACTTAAGGCAATGCTCATGTCTGACCCTGTGCTCAGGGCCCCGGATTTTGACAAACCATTCCTAGTAACCACGGATGCATCTGAGCGTGGTATAGGAGCAGTGCTCATGCAGGAAGCAACAGATCACAACTTCCATCCTGTTGTGTTTCTCAGCAAGAAACTGTCTGAGAGGGAAAGTCACTGGTCAGTCAGTGAAAAGGAATGCTATGCCATTGTGTACGCCCTGGAAAAGCTACGCCCATATGTTTGGGGACGGCAGTTCCAACTACAAACTGACCATGCTGCACTAAAGTGGTTTCATACTGCCAAGGGGAACAACAAGAAACTTCTTCGTTGGAGTTTAGCTCTCCAAGATTTTGATTTTGAAATTCAACACATCACAGGAGCTTCTAACAAAGTTGCTGATGCACTCTCCCGTGAGAGTTTCCCAGAATTCAGTAGTTAAAAAGTGTTCTTAAAATGTAAAAGTCTGTTAGTTATATACTTAGTAGTATATGTAAAGGTGCATGTGTTGTAGTAATGTGTTTTTTTTAAAGTTCTAGAAGGAAATCGCCGCCAGTGAGCTTCCCCACTGTCTGCAATTTGGGGGGCGTGTCTTAAACAGATAGCTAAGGGTTAATGTCTCTTTCACCTGAAGCACCTGACCAGAGGACCAATCAGGAAACCAGATTTTTTCAACTTTGGGTGGAGGGAATTTTGTGTCTGAGGTCTTTGTTTTCTGTCTGTCTGCTTTCCTGAGCTTTGGAGAAGTAGTTTCTGCTTTCTAGTCTTCTGTTTCTAAGTGTAAGGACAAAGAGATCAGATAGTAAGTTATATGGTTTCTTTTCTTTGGTATTTGCATGAATATAAGTGCTGGAGTGCTTTGATTTGTATTCTTTTTGAATAAGGCTGTTTATTCATATTTCTTTTAAGCAATTGACCCTGTATTTTGTCACCTTAATACAGAGAGACCATTTGTATGTATTTTTCTTTCTTTTTATATAAAGCTTTCTTTTTGAGACCTGTTGGAGTTTTCTTTTCTGGGAAATTTCAGGGAAATTGAGTCTGTACTCACCAGGGAATTGGTGGGAGGAAGAAATCAGGGGGAGATCTGTGTGTGTTGGATTTGCTAGCCTGATTTTGCATTCCCTCTAGGTGAAGAGGAAAGTGCTTTTTGTTTCCAGGACTGGAAACGGAGAGGGGGAGTCACTCTGTTTGGATTCACAGAGCTTGTGTCTGTGTATCTCTCCAGGAGCACCTGGAGGGGGGAAGGGAAAAAGGATTATTTCCCTTTGTTGTGAGACTCAAGGGATTTGGGTCTTGGGGTCCCCAGGGAAGGTTTTTCAGGGGGACCAGAGTGCCCCAAAACACTCTAATTTTTTGGGTGGTGGCAGCAAGTACCAGGTCCAAGCTGGTAGCTAAGCTTGGAGGTTTTCATGCTAACCCCCATATTTTGGACGCTAAGGTCCAAATCTGGGACTAAAGTTATGACACAGCCTCACCAGACTCCTTTGGTCAATATGAACTGACACTATAAACTCTTGTGCTCCCAGCATAGACCAAGCAGCTGCTCTCCATCTACTGCTCTCGGCCCAAATTGCCACTTTGCTGTGCCCACTGTCAGCCCAATTACCAGAACCTCTGCTGAGCTCCACCCACCACTCACCAGATGACTGGAACCACTAAAGAGCTCAGCTTGCATAAGCCAATTATAGTTTATAGCTCTGCTCTTTTACAAAGAGAGGGTAAGTGATCTAAGGATGCACACAGAATCCCTACCACCCAAAAAGATATCCCAATAACAAACCGTAATCTTTCTCTCATGGCCTTTTGCTCGGCTTAGGACTCCTTATCCAACTTTCAGAAAAATTTATTTGGTGACCCCAAGGTAAGGCACTGTTCTGGCCCTAACCCAGCACGTCACCACCAAAACATCAGCTCCAGATACAAAACCCAGCCAAATCACATCCAAATATCCCCAAACCATCCACAACTGACCTGCAAATAAGGCACTAGCTTGCTCAGTCAACTCCATGTGATCTCAGCAGAGGACAGCAGGGCGCTGACCGAGTCAAATCTTCTCTCTTATCAGCAGACACTTCCTTCCATTTGTTGGCTTCATACCATAGGGCTTACATTATCAATATATATATATATAACTCCACCAATTTTTGTGTCATCTGAAAACTTTACCTGCAATGATTTTATGTTTTCTGGTTCCTCAGCAATATGTAGCAGACAATATTTCCACCCACTCCTCCCAGCTGTGTAAACCAAAGGCTGGAACCTTGCTAAAGCACTCAGCCCACCAATCTGAGAGTCATCTGGGGAGCTATTGCTGGCCAGCACCTCTGCAGCTTCCTGCCCCTTTCTCTGACACTTCCTACTCAGCAGAGGACTCCTGAATAGGGACCTGGGGGGCCAGTGAAGTCCTGTGGGTGTGTGTCTCAGGGATGTGGTGGGAATGGTATCATATCACTGGAGTCAGAACCTAGGAGCTGTAGAGCTAGCAGTGAACAGCTGCATCTTAACTAGTTCTCAGAGCAAAGGGCTCAGTAATACTCTCATATCATTACTCCACTATCGTCAGTATAATTTGAGCAACCCAAATGTAAGGTTTTTTGCCTACATAAAACCTAGAACTCTTCAAATCATTCAGCTCTCCACACACCCACACTTGCGTCCACCATTTTTATGCAACTATCCCACTGAATTTAACAGAGACTAATAGCTTTCTTTATTGACTTTTTAAATCTACCTGTAGAATTTTATAGTGGGGATATATTCTCTACTAAATTCTGGTTCTAAAATTCCATAGACAAGATATTATTTTCAATTTAATTCAATTTCCATAGAAACGTTTAATTTCTATTACATCTTAATGGATTAACCACATTAGTAAATTCTGTAGGATTTTAACTTAAATGCAACTTCTTTACCATACCGTTTGAGGATCCTCAGTTGGACTGCAACCTTCATTCTCCCTTCACTTTGTACTTACACTGTTACTTATCAATTTTGACCTTTCTTCTCCTGATGTCAGAAGTGAGAGTCCAATCATGACCCAGTGATCTATATATGGAGGTGACCCTCTATCATGATCTCACCCCTCCCCCATAGAATGAGCAAGGTGCCTTGGTGGCAGCAGGCTCCTTCCCTAGAACTTTCAGAGAGCCTTCCATAACTCAAGAGCCATGCACACATATGTAAGGGAGCCATTGGCCCCTTGATGAACCTTAGTGGGTTTTTTACAATACCAGGAGAAAGGGAAGGGCTGAACAGGAGTCACGATCATGGCACTGATCCGTCCCCAGGCAAATCAGGCTGGACTTGGAGGAGAGACATGAACCCAACAGGAGAGCCAATGCTGAGGATAAGGGTCCCGGCACCTAGACCCTGAGGGCATATAGCCACCACCAGAGCAGGTGTCTTACCCATGGCATCACTTGGCTGGACAGTGCATCCAGGTCCAGGGAAAGAAGCCTGGGATATTTAAGGAACATGTTGTGTATTTTGTTGAGTTCCAGAGGCTATTGTTTACAGTGTTCCCCATGCCCAGAGTGCAGGGTTCCTTGATCCTTTAACTTTATCACTTTTTCCTTTATTTTTACATTTATTGTTTAATAAATTGTATGTGGTTTAAACCCAATGTAGTGATCACTGGGTCAGGAAAGTGTCTGGTGGGTATCCTTGGCCCTGTCCTGAGCAATCCATCACAAAATTGGGGTTAAGTCCCCCAGGGATCCTGGGTCCAGCTTTATTGGGGTTACAAGGACTCCTCTGCATGGGAAATAGAAAGAAGAATCCTTGAGGTCAGGCATGCATCCAGGTTGGGAGTGGAGACTAAGACCCTTTCATCATCTGATTCTACCAGAATAGACTAGAAGCCAGGAAAATTCCTCATGATAGCTGGACCCTTCCCCTGCTTACATGGGTTAGCAAGTGGATGGACTATGTGTGAGGACAGGCATATAAAGCTTCTAGAGACTTTATTACCTTCTCTGAGGCTTCCCTTGTACAGTTCTAGTTCAAGCAAAGCTGAGACATCCAGCAGAGTCATTCAATTGGGCTTTCTCAGCTATAACGTCCAAGAATCAGTGTGACACCTTCTCTCACCCCATAACCTGTCCCAATGGCAGCTGGAGGTTTAGTCCCATGAGAGTGGGACTTAGAAAGATTTAATCATGTGTACAGAACTGGAAGAACTGAGAACCTGTGATCTGTATAAAGCAAATCTATGGTGGAAGGGAGATGTCCTGTTTTCCCTGGGGTTCAAGTCATCAACACAGAGCTCAGTCAGTATGAAGCAGCTTGTTTTCTATATTACGAGCTGTAAATGGAAATTGTCACTTCAACCTGTCCCAGGTTCAGCAGCACTGTCTGTACCTGATTGCCTCCATCATAATGGCATCCCCCTATAAGCTGGTTGCAGGGTTGACTGTAGCCAGCAGAGTTCCTAACGGCACAGCTCTATGTGACACAGTGGGATATGTATGAAATTGTGAAGTCTATTTTGTACCCTTGTTGACATGTTGGCAATGTGGCCACATTAGTTCAGACTTTCCCTGGGGCAGCCTATTAAGCCCTGCCCTGCCCAGGAAAGGCATTTGACACCTAATGGAAGTACCATCACTGACAGCCATCAAAGCTGTAGTCTGGGGTTATTTATTTTGATTGATTCTCAGCTACTGGCCCTCTGCCATGGAAAAATGGTCTCTGTATACAGGATCCTGGAAGGTGGGGGAAACTATAACAGTTTGAATTGAGGATTAAGCATATGCATAGGCACTGACCCCACGGATGCTCCAGCATAGGCATTGACTCCATGGATGTTCCAGCTCTGGAGCACCCATGGAAAAAAATTAGTGGGTGCTTAGCACCCACCGGCATCCAGCTCCTCCCTTCGCCCCCAGATCCTCCTGCCTGCTGGCAGCCCGCTGCTCAACTCCTTCCCCTCCCCACACCGCCTTCCACCTGCCAGTGGCATTGCCAATCAGCTCCTCCCCCTCTCTCCCTGTGCCTCCCGCACACCGCTATCAGCTGTTCTGCAGCATGCAGGAGGCACTGGGGGGAGGAGGAGGAGTGGAGGTGGAGCGCATTTGGGGGAGGGGGCAGAAGTGGGAGGGAAGCGGGGTGGGGGTGGGAAGAGGCAGGATGGAGTTGGGGCCTTGCAGGAAGAGGTGGAGTGGAGACAGGCCCTGGGCTGAGCGTGGTTGAGCACCCCTGGGAAAAGGAGGAAGCTGGTGCCTGTTACCCTATGACCCAGACAGTGGCGTGCACCGGAATAAAAATTTGGCTGCTTTTGCAGGGGCACTTTTTGTACTCCCTGTGGTGGAGGAACTGAATCTCTACCACTTCTCCTGCAGCTAGAGAAGCTGCCACTCCTCCCACCCCTCCATGGCCAGAGGAGCTGCCTCTCCCTAGTTCTGGTGGGGCTGCCATCTCCTGCCCCAGCCCAGGGCTGAGAAGCTGGCTTTCCCTGCTATGGCAGGTGGAGCTAGCTCTCCCCCACATTCCCCAGAGGCCCTGGGGCCGGTGCAGCTGGCTTTCCCCCAGGAACCAGCAGAGCTGCCTCTCCCCGCTGCAGCCCCAGTGGAGCTGGCTCTCCTTCCCTCCCTCTGCAGTCCCAGGGACAGAAGAGTTCACTCTCCCCACCCCAGCCCCAGAGGAGTTCTGTGCCCCTGCTGACTGGGGTGGGGGCTGTGACCCTGCTTGCCCCCCAGGTCCCGCCCCCTTGTGCACAGCCATAAGGCAAATCTCAGAGATGGAGGCTTTATTTAAGAATAGACCATCACCACACTACATCAGAAGTTAGGAACTGTAGAAAATTGATAAGGTAAGCAAAGGGACCAAGGAGAAATCTATGTCCAGCAAAATTAGGGACAACAAGGATTTTTTAAAATATATTGGATACAAAAAGAATCCTAAGAATGATACTGGTCAGTTACTAGATGGAAATGATAGAATTATCAATAATAATTCAGAAAAGCCAGAAATGATCACTAAATATTTCTTTTATGAATTTGGGTGAAGAGCAGAAGATATAGTCCTATCCTATGGCAACGATAACATTCTTTCCATTCCACTAGTATCTCTGGAGGATGTTAAAGACAAGCTACTAAAGTTAGACATTTTTAGATGCACAAGTCCAGCTAACTTCCATCTAAGACTTTTAAAAAAGCAGGCTGCAGAGCTTGCTGGACCGTTAATGTGATTTTCAGCAAGTCTTGGAAGCTCACAAAGACTTGAAGAAAATTAATGTGCCATTTTTAAAAAGGGTAAACAGGATGACCTAGGTAATTATAGGCCTGTCAGTCTGACATTGATCCCAGTCAAGATAATGGAGCAGCTGTTACAGGACTCAAATAATAAAAAATTAAAAGAGGGCAATGTAATTAATGCAAATCCACGTGAGTTTATGGAAAATAGATCCCGTCAAGCTAACTTGATATCTTTTTTGATGAGATTACAAGTTTGGTTAATACTGATGACATAATATACTTAGGCCTCTGTATGGCTTTTTGCTTAGTGCCACACAATATGTTGATTAAAACACTAGAGCAATATAAAATAAACATGGCACACATTAAATGGATTGAAAAGTGACTAACTGATAGGTCTCAGGGGAATCTTCATGAATGGGTAGGTTTTCTGTGGAGTCCCATAGGGATTGGCTCTTGGCCATATGCCAGGTAATATTTTTATCAATAACGTGGAAGAAAACATAAAATCATTAATGATAAAGTGTGTAGATGACACAAAAATTGAGGGAGTGGTAACTAATGAAGAAGACAGGTGACTCAGAGCAATCCGGATCTGTTGGGAAATTGGGCATATGTAAACAATATGTACTTTAATACAGCTAGATGTAAATGTATATCTCTAGGAACAAAGAATGTAGGCTATACTTTCAGTATGGGGGACTCTATCTTGGGAAATAGTGACTCTGAAAAAGACTTTGGGGTCATTGTGGATAAGAAGATGAACATGAGCACCCATTGTGGTGCTGTTGCCAAAAAGGTAATGTGATCTTGGAATATATAAACAGGGGACTCTCAAGTAGGAGTAGGAAATTTATTTTACCACTATATTTGGCACTACTGCAACCATTGCTTGAATACTCTGTGCAGTTCTGAGGCCTACAATTCAAGAAGGATATTGATAATTTGGAGATGGCTCAGAGAAGAGCCACGAGAATGATTAAATTATTAGAAAACATGCCATATACAGATAGACTCAAGGAGCACAATCTATTTAGCTTAACTAAGTGAAGATTAAGGAATGACTTGATTTAGTCTATAAGTATCTACATAGGGAACAGATATTTAATAATGGACTCTTCAATCTAGCAGAAAAAGATATAACACAATCAAAAGACTGTAAATTGAAGCTAGACAAATTCAGTCTGGAAATAAGGCATACATTTTTAACAGTGAGAGTCATTAAGCACTGGTACAATTACTAAGGGTCATAGTAGATTCTCGGAGAACATTTCAATCTCCCTGGTCACTCGATTACAGACCTAAAAGTCGCAATATTACAACAAAAAAATTCAAAAACAGACTCCAATGAGAGACCGCTGAATTGAAATTAATTTGCAAAATGGACACCATTAAATTAGGCTTAAATAAAGACTGGGAGTGGATGGGTCATTACACAAAGTAAAACTATTTCCCCATGTTTATTCCCCCCCCACACACACTATTCCTCACAACTTCTTGTCAACTACTGCAAATGGAACATTTTGATTATTACTACAAAAAGCTTTTTTCTTTCCTGCTGGTAATAGTTCACCTTAACTGATCACTCTCATTAGGGTGTGTATGGTAACACCTATTGTTTCATGTTCTCTGTGTGTATATATATTGTGATAGACCCAGGCCAGCTGGGTACAGCAGAACAGCAGAAGGCAGATATACTGGTCACTGGATTAACAGTTTTCTGTTCCCTAACTGACCAGAGCAGGGGCTGCTCCAGGCTAATGAGAACACCTGACTCTAATTAATCTGCAAAGAGTCAGGTGAGGCCATTAAGCTAATGTGACCACCTGACTCTAATTAAGGCCCCGCTGATACTATAAAAAAGGCTCACTCCAGTCAGGCAGAGGAGGCTCAGGGAGCCAGAGGACAGGAAGTGTGGCTGAAGGGCTGGTTAATGAAGACACCCTCAAACCATCGGTAAGGGAGCCCTAAGGTAAGGGTGAAGAAGAAGAGCTGTGGGGAAGTGGCCCAGGGAAATGTAGCCACTCTGGCAGTGAAAGGTGGCTGCCAGCAGCTGGTACCATTAGGGTCCATGGGCTGGAACCTGGAGTAGAGGGTGGGCCTGGGTTCCCACCACTACAGGAATATCTTCTGGAAGGGGAAGTGTTCTGAAATAAGCCCCCAGGGACAACAGAGACTGTGGGAGTTCTCTCACCAACCTCCTTGCTAGCCTATGATGAAAAGGGCTCAGTAGACTGTAACCCTGGCCCTAGAGAGAGAAGGGCTACGTGGAGGGTCACAGTGAGCCACTCAGTCTAGCATAAACCGCCTAGAAGTGCAGGACCCACAGGGGCAAGGTCAGAGCTCCGCCACAATATATATCTTCCTACTGTATTTTCCACTGCATGCATCTGATGAAGTGGGCTGTAGCCCATGAAAGCTTATGCTCAAATAAATTTGTTAGTCTCTAAGGTGCCACAAGTACTCCTGTTCTTTTAGTGGATTATCTACCACTGACAACTTTTAAATCAACATTTGATGTTTTTCTAAAAGCTTTGCTCTAGGAATTATTTTGGGAAAGTTCAATGGCCTGTGTTATATAGGAGGTAAGAGTAGATTATCACAATAGTTCCTTCTGGTTTGGGAGTTTATGAATCACACAGAAGAATGCTTACAGAAAAAAGAGGGCAAGAGGGCCCAGCCTGACATAGTGACAGTCCTTGGACTCGCAGGAAGTGGTGAACTGAGAGTTGGGATGATGCATCTAAGAACTTTTGTTATTCTAAAAGGTCTCATGTGCATTAATAGTAAAATCAATGCAATTAAGAAATTCCTTTTTATGCCTGTGTTCTTTGCTTTCCTACCACACTGTCCCTAAACTAGAAGCCCACAGAGACAACATCCTAGGTGGAACTTGAGGAAGTGTGTATAAGAGCTCAGGAGATCTCAAACACTCCACTCAGAGGCATAAGTAGCCAGGTAGTGACATCCCATGTCCCAAGGATGGGTGTCATACAAAAAGTTTGAGCCCAAGAGTGTGCCCTAGAGTCACAGAGCTAGAAATGGTGACTGGTCTCTACCTAGACCCAGCTGGCATGCTGGCTGCTGGTCCCCAGTGACTGGGTCTACTCACAACTGACTGCTGTTAATAGAGTGGATTAGTGGGCCAATTTGTTGCACTCCATTTCACAGATTTTAAGATGACAAGGGGCCATTCTGATTAGCTAGTCTGACCTGTATAACACAGACCATAAAATGTTGCTGTCTTATGCAACAAGTCCATAACTTGTATTTAGCTATAAAATATCTTTTAGAAACCATACCAGACTAGTAAAAATAGTCTGATTGCAGTTTGAATGCCAGCTTATACTAAACAACATGTCTTCATTTTCCCAACCTTATATGAACATTGAGACCAAATGTTTTGGGGATCCCAGTTGGATATACCTCCCGTTGATTTCAAATATAGTTATGGGTACCTCTGCAAATCAGGCCCAGACAATAACCTGTGTAATCTGATTAAAGATATTCAGCACACTTCAGATAATATTGACTCATAACATCCTAAACTGTACATGGAAATACAAATCACACATACCAGCTACCAGTATTTCTATTTAGGAGAAGAAGGATGAAGACATAGTTTGACCACTGGCCTGGGACTCAGGAGATCTGGGTTAAATTTCCTGCTCTGTCAGACTTCCTGTGTGACTTCTGGTAAATCACTTTAGTCTCTCTGTGCCTTCATTCCCCATCCCCAAACTGTGGATAATAGTACTTGCCCACCTCTCAGAGGTGTTGTAGTGTAGTGTATTGATAGGAGTTGTATAAATATAAAGGTAAGAAAGTCCCTATTACCATTTTTCTGCTCTTTCCTTTGGAAATCTCTGTTGCTCTCAAAAATCCTCCTTCTCTCTCTTTTCCTCAGAAAATAAATCATATTTTTCTCCCTAAATGCTGCTGTCCAGTAGCTTTAAAAGTTCATGTCAGTATTGTCGGAGAAAAACTCAGTTCTTGCTTTTTGTTTGGGTGCAGCAAAATCAAATACTTTATATTAACTCCAGCAATTGCAATAGAGGGAGGGAGTGCCCTAGGACACTGGGTCACCCCAGTCCCGGACAGGTCTCTCCACAGGTAAACAATTACAGCAAGCATTTATACCTTTGTTACAGACAATAACAAGCAATAATACAGACAATAATGAGCAACAGCTGCATTTTGTTTATACATAGGCTATCCTGCTATCTTATTTGCCCCATGTTGGGCGCCAGTCTATGTATTTAATTATCAGTGCAAGGTCGTGATAACTTCTCACACAGTTCTTTCTTACTCGCCTCACACTAACCTCGCTTCTACAAATCTCACGTCATTAGGGTTACAATTAGCCTAACTCTTGCTAACAGACTGACATGCATTAAGATCCCCTACAAATCCTTGTCAATTCTTTTTCTTCTTCCACACTCCCCCCTTTTATACTTATAGTACAACAGATATTCTCAGATCTCTATTTGCATTGAGCCATGGATTTTTGATTTTACATCAGATGTTTCAACCTTAGGGGTTTTCACTGGATATAATGATAATTCATGATTAGCATGGACATGAAAGGTATTACTATTATTATGTCTTTTACAACAGCAATGACATAATTTTAAACTAACTAACAACAATGCAAGCAATAATATTCCCATAGCAATAATATGATGAGGTTGTTGTACAGTTTTGGTTACAAATCATAATACATTATACTTAGTACACAAAGACACTCTATAAGCTATATGAAAGGCATTCTTTTTAGCTTGATATATATTCTGAAGCACGTGAATTTGCCCTTGCAATTCAGAGATTCTTTGAACCTTTGGTAACAATGAAAGCAAATTTTGAAATCGATTAGGTACTAAGCTGGTCCAATTAAACTAAGGGCTACTTGCAAAATTCTATCTGCAGGCCAATAAACAATATGATTGCCTGCGGTGGTGATGAGATTAAAATGTATATCTTGCAATGTGGTGGTTTTAACATACATACAGCTATCATTAGCTTGAAAAGTAATTGTCTTGTCAGGATAGTTCCTTGTCCTCTACCCTCCCAGCAAATGTTATCATAAACAGTGACAACTTCCCTTGGCTTCAGTTTATGGATACACTGAAGCTGCAGGGGTTCTAACAGCCAAATGTCCATTGACTCCCTATTCCTATACAAAATATCAGGTGTTTTTTTAGAGGTACTGACTATAAATCAGTTAGGTATACCAGGTGGTCTAATTTCCCAGATGTCTTGGTGGATAATCCAGTCCCATATGCATCCTTCCCATGGACCCGTCAAGATTTGGTATGTGGGAGCCAAACCTCCCCATCCGGTTCAAATGCTTGGAAGGAGCACTGTGAATGTCCACACTTCCACTCAGAAAGTGTCCAGATATGTCTCCATGACCACAGATCAGATGGTACTCCTGATGTGTCTGTAAGCGCAGTGGGCCAAGTCTGATGCTCAAGATCACTCTGAATGGCCATCAGCTGGTCATTCAGGAAATCCTGAATTTCCAAACGTGCTAGATCCCACTGCAATGCCTTCCCAGCCTCAGTGATATTCAATGCCATCTTTAAATAAATCACTAAAGTGTGAAGGCCTTGGTCATTGGTTTTATCAAATATATGGCATTGTCTGTATTTGGATGTATTACAGGGGTAATAGTGTAATGGAGGAGGTGGCAGAGACAGTGACAACAAAGTGCCTTTAGTACTTATCATTTAAAAATCCAATTAGAGAGAGCAATGCATACTGAAGTATTTATCCAAAACACAGGGCACAGCCTGTACAATAAACCCCAAAATCCAATCAATACCACATTCCCAAGCAGGGTCCCACAAATTTCTTCCTGCCAGTGTATAATTCTTTGTTTCTTCACCAGGATCAGTTCTTAATGTCCTTTCTAGTCAGGAATTCCTGGACTTTGGCAATTTCAGTGGAGTGAGTGTTCCTTCTTCTTTCCCAAAACAGTCGTGGTTCAGCATCCTGTAACGGTTTTGATTCTTCTAGAAAAATTCAAAGGCACAGTAGATCTGTCAGTGGATAAGGGAGAGCACTTCACCTTGTACTTTTTACCTACTGTCCAGAAGGCACCGTGGAGCTAGAAGGAGAAATGGCTAATGATCAGTAGGAGAATTCTCCTGAGGTGGAGGGGTCTTTTTGCAGTGAGAATCATGGGTCCAGGCAGTTAGTCTTTGGCACTTCACAGTGGTGTTGGTAGTTAGCAGGACTTTCCAGCGTGGAGCCAGAGCAGTCTTTCGTTGGTGGACCTTTTACATCGATCCAGTCTCCTGATTCCAAGGAGTGGCAGGGCTGCTAGGGTCTTTGGGTAGCGCTTCTTTACCTGTGAGAAAAGAAACCTAACACATTCCATTAGTGCCTGGCAGTGTTTTGCAGATCTCATAGCTACTCGGGCATATTCAAGCCCCCCTTCCTTTTCTTGGTTGTCAGCCAAGTCTTAGCTGTGAGCAGTGTCCTTGAATGGAGTCAGTGTCTTATCTTTAGCTTGAGCATACTAGCTATATTTTCCCAGTTAACTCATTCTGCTCTTTTTCCTTCTCCCCTTCTTGGCTTCTTTTAACCTACAAAGGAAACTTCTACTCTTCACTCATACACCTTTTTCCCAACCATGAACACATAAACATTACCTTTATACAGTACATTAGTCTTAATATTCAATGTATGCCACATATACCCTTCCACTACAATAACTTTATACAGAGCTTTGGAGCAACAAGCCAGGACAAGCACACCCACTTTGAGGAGTTCACTCAATACAACCTCTAGTCCAATAGCTTCCCACCATCCCCAGCCCTCTGGCTAGAAATCTTAGGTAACCAAAAGGATCCCATGTACAATATGGGGAGTGGGTTAACTTTTCATGTCCTTGCTTCCAAAGACTGTTTGTAGGCAAATTTTAACAACAATTTTTTAATTAACAATCTGGCCAATGAAATTTCTTTTTCTTACTTAAGGAAATGTATTAGACTTTAGTTTATCACATTCTCCTGATTTATCCAAACACTTTATATTCCAAAATTGAATAACACAAGTATCTGCATTTAACCCTTCTATTTGATTTTAACTAGACTATCCTATGAAACTATTAAACACAACAATTTTGGCCACGAGACAAACACCACAAGACAGGACATAGAGCACAAAACATAATTCCTGTTGTGCCAGTAAATGCATGATACGTTGAATGCTGTTTAGCTGGCATCAGTTTTCTCTGAAAGACAAGAAAAACAGAGGTCTACCCCTTCTGGGCAGTCAATTATCACTTAAAATATATAAATACCCTTGTTAATTTCAGGCAAAACAGAGGAATTACTCCATATTTCCTTGTATTTGTTTCATAGGCAGCCCAGGTTTCAGTGGCTTCTACCTTATCAGTTAGATAATTTGCATTAATACAGATGCTTTCTGGCTTGCTTTTGGATCCAAAGCTATCCACAGCTTAAAGATTCTTACCTTAAAAGGGACATAATTAACTTTACCAGAATTTTGATTGCTTTTTACTTTTAACTCCTGCTTTCAAACACTGAAAGAAAACATCACTACTTATAGTGCCCCTTAGAGCCTAATAAAATTTCAATTACATAGCACTGTATATATTTCTTTAGCTAATTCAGCTAAATTGTTCATAGCCAAATGATTGCAATCTAATAATTTCTTTGCCTGAATTTATTTACAAACATTTCACAGACACCAAGAACTTTCCTCTTTAGCATTTTATAAAGTTCAACTGCTGTTCCCTCCAGCAACTAGAGAGAGAACTTCTCACTCTCCCTTAAATCACTTGCTTGTCTCCCAACAGCCACTTTTATCAACTCAAATCACCATTTCAAGTATTGTCCTGGGTATTTGAAATCCCCATGCTTACACTTATTTACTCCTTTCTTCCACTACACCCTCAAAATTCTCCAACCTGTTTTGCAATCTCTCTGTCTGTTGCCTGCCCGCTTGGGCCCAATCTTGCTTTCCTTGCTGAACCGTTCCTTCCATGGGCACCAACTTGTTCCACTACCAGTTTAGCTAGGAGGGTGGGCTTCTCATCTAGCCTCCACCCCTCCTGGTGTCTTCCCTTAAACATTCTTACCCATAAGACTCCCTGAGTCCTCCCTCGTGAGGCTTGCCACCTGGGCAGAAACGCATGGCCCACTGGCGTTTAACTATTCAATTTCCTCTTGTAGCAAACACACTGCTGTTATGGTGTATGCTGAGCACAAATGGTTACATTTTGACAAGTCCCTGAAGGACCAGTACTTGCTTAGCCTGGGCTTCCTTTTCTACCTATCTCAAGGCCTGCAACTTGCCCTGGGCATAGGTTTGAGTTGCTGCCTGGTTCATGATCTATGCTCTTAATTGCTCAATTCTAGTTATCAAGTACACATCTCTTCCCTTTTCTCCAACTTCTCTATTGCCCAGTCCTGCTACAACTGGGGTAGATCCACCTGCCACCCTTCCCGGTCAACCAGAGTGGACAGAGGAATGCTAAACCACTCTCCAGTTCTCAGACTTACTGCGGCTGAGAGTGGGCACACCTTTAATCATGCAATCCTTAACATATAACATCAACAATACAAAGCAAAGCAAACATAAAAATAACAAGGGTAAAACAAATAGATGGTGTAAATTCTGCAGGGCTCCCCCCCCCCTCAATTGCTCACCAAACTTTGACAAATTTCTGTTACCAATCTATCCCTTGTGTCAGGTGATCAGGCTGACACTGCAGGACGTTGGGGGAAGATAAAGAAAACACACCATATAACTGAATTTTAAAGCTTCATTAATAAAATAATAAAACAACAATGGAGAATGTTGGGAACGCTCCCACATCACTCAGGAAAAACATTAATGCCCCAAGCCCTACGCCATTTTCATACTCACACATGTCCAGACTGGCCACGTCTGTGTATAACGTTCAGAGAAGGGGGAGAGGTGGACGGAAGATTATCCTGTATACAGCTTGTCCAGAATTTCCAACATGCTTTCGCTCTTGGGAGGACTGTTCTTTTACACCCTGGAATCTCCTGCAGCGTTTCTTTCAGAGATTCCAGTCCAGGTCGGCTGCCTATGGCTTCTTCGGTGTCACCAAGCCACACCGGCTCCGGGGTCACAAAGGCACTCTGTTGGATCTCACTGGACAGTTAAGCTTTGCAAATGTATCTCAGTTCTGTAACTTGTATTGCCTTTAGTTTGCCTCTGTCTATATTTTTTTTTCACAGCCAGCTGGGGCCGAAAGCAGTTTTTCTTTGTACTTAGCATAGTCTGCGTTGATTCTTGACCTTGAATGCATAGCAACTTTCTCTTTATCTCTGAGCCAAGCTGAATTTCTAATTAACCCGTTCCTTTCCTCAATAGACAAATTGCTCACACTGTCAGAGGCTTTTTTTTGGTGATCAAAAGCTCCTCTTAGATGTATGATCTTATTTAGATTGAAGATACCTTCTAATGGGCATTGTTTAGATGGATTTTCACGCGTGTAAAGATTCCAATACTCTAAATACCTGCAGGTTGTTGGACCATAATGTACGTACAAGGAATAAGATGGGGTACCCTTAGGGGGTGAGCTGGAATATTTAGACTGTCCCCCACCCATTTTCCACTTACACACACAGGGAGGGTGCCCTGTCCGCGCTAGCGGCACATAAACTAAGAATCTCTCCCTACAGGGTACTCACACAGGAGAGGCTAACGAGGATGGCCACGACCCTCCTACACCTCCTTTCAGCAAAGAGCGTCGGCTAGTCTCTGGGAGACGGTGCCGCTTACTCTGATTGCATCCAGTGAGATGATCAGACTGTCAGTAGCCCACATGGAAAAGGAAAGGGGAAGGGAAGAAGGTACACACGCTCCTAGACCCAGGTAGTTTCCTCACCGGACGATGCCAGGCCAAGTCAGCCCACCGTGGGTCGGATCTTCTAAAGATCCACTAGTTACCGGGCTTGCGTTAGAGCAGTCCTGGTCACGTGCTTTTGCTTCACAGGGTACTCTGGGCATCTTCCGGTAACAGTCACTCACACTAGTGTACACACACACACACCAAGGCCTTATTTCCAAATACCATGATGCATCTGTACCTTATGTCCGGACCCAATACCATGAGGCGGTATAACAACCCCTCTTGAGGCGGTAAAAACCCCTCAGCACCGGTGCATCTCTAATGCATCTCACTATGTATTACCTAATGCATTACCTTATGCATTACCTTGTTGGCCAACCCAGCAGTTTCCCAGTACTGCTATAAACTAACCTGATTGGGGCTTTCCCCCAATACCACTCTGCATCTGATCTTGCTGCACAGTCAATAAGTTCAGATGGCGTGAGCCCAACGGACACAGACGTCCCCACAGACAGTCCTCCTCCGATACCCCAATAGAGATTTCAAAAGGTCTGTTACCTCTATTGTGGCGCCATGGGGTTCACAGGGGAACGATCTGTAGCAGCTGCCCCTGGGTCCGTGGGCGTTGCCATCCCGGACGAGCCCCCAAATTGTCGGAGAAAAACTCAGTTCTCGCTTTTTGTTTGGGTGCAGCAAAATCAAATACTTTATATTAACTCCAGCAATTGCAATAGAGGGAGGGAGTGCCCTAGGACACTGGGTCACCCCAGTCCCGGACAGGTCTCTCCACAGGTAAACAATTACAGCAAGCATTTATACCTTTGTTACAGACAATAACAAGCAATAATACAGACAATAATGAGCAACAGCTGCATTTTGTTTATACATAGGCTATCCTGCTATCTTATTTGCCCCATGTTGGGCGCCAGTCTATGTATTTAATTATCAGTGCAAGGTCGTGATAACTTCTCACATAGTTCTTTCCTACTCGCCTCACACTAACCTCGCTTCTACAAATCTCACGTCATTAGGGTTACAATTAGCCTAACTCTTGCTAACAGACTGACATGCATTAAGATCCCCTACAAATCCTTGTCAATTCTTTTTCTTCTTCCACAGTATGTTGTGATAAACTCAGGACAGACAGCTGCAAGAGGGGTGTGGTGGGTGGGGGTAGAAAACAGTCCCAGAATGTTAAAAGGCCCTCCACCCTATCAACTGAGGAGAGGTAGCTACAGGTCAATCAGGTTCAGCTGAGAAGGGGTTACCAGAGAATCAATTAAAATCAGCTGAGAGGGAGTTACCTGAGGTCAGTTAGGATCAGCTGATTCCAACTAAAGGCTGCCTGAGACCTTTTTAAACCCTTCCCTGTTGGGAGAAAGGAGAGTGAGAGTTATGGTCATGGTCATGCTGCCAGTAGGTTAGGAGCAGTGAGACAGCAAATTTCACCAGGAGGGGAGACTGCATTCCCTCCCGTAAGGGAGAAAAACAAGCCCAAAAGACTTGTGGAGAGAAGGAATGGACTTCCCAAGAGGGACTGTTTTACCCAAGCCTGTCTCACCAAGGCTAAAAGCAGCAGAGGCTGGTGAGACTGAGAAGGTGCCTTGCCACAATGTATATTTAGTAATTAATATGCAATTCTATCAAATGTTTGTCATCATAAAGAACTTTGTCTCTTGAAGACACTAAATTTTACCTCTGTCCATTCCCAAGACATTGAACACCATTTCATCTCTAATATTCAACCCATTTCATATGATTTCCTCCTGCTTCTGAAATAATAAATGGCTTGAATATTCCCCCTCAGAAATGAGAGAACTGCCAAACACGAGTAGCATTGAATTATACTTCTAGTGTTAAAATACAATCTCCTTCTGGAAACCCTAGCTAGCTTCACAACCAAGAATTAAATCTCTTGAAATATTGTATCATGAAAACCAATAATTACTCTTAATTTCCACATCATATCTCAGTTGTCAGGGCATTCATATATTCACTTCAGCGTCCTTCAAATATTAAAAGCAACAACAGAATCACTTGATTTGGGGGCAGCTATTAAAATATGTATATATTACATACTAGGTTTCACCTATTTTTAAAGATATTTATCAGATTATTCTTCATTTGTCTATAAATAGATGTTCAGATTACTTTCCACTAAAAAAGGGGGAAAACTAAGCTACATTTGTATTATGCAGTGGCTACCATCCCAGACCTGTTTGATTCTTCCTTTCAAGTCTTGGGGAATCTTTATCTTTTCTCTTTTTTATAGAGCAGTCTCTGCCAACTCTCCTTCATTTTGTGGGAGAGTCATAGAATCATAAAAGATTAGGGTTGGAAGAGACCTCACTAGGTCATCTAGTCCAACCCCCTGCTCAAAGCAGGACAAACACAACTAAATCATCCCAGCCAGGGCTTTGTCAAGCCTGACCTTAAAAACTTTTAAGGATGGAGATTCCACCGCCTCCCTAGGTAACCTAGTCCAATGCTTCACCACCCTCACAGTGAAATAATGTTTCCTAATATCCAACCTAGACTTCCCCCACTGCAACTTGAGACCATTGCTCCTTGTTCTGTTATCTGACACCACTAAGAACAGCAAAGCTTCGTCTTCTTTGGAACCCCCTTTCAAGTAGTTGAAGGCTGCTATCAAATCCCCCCTCACTCTTCTCTTCTGCAGACTAAACAAGCCCAGTTCCCTCAGCCTCTCCTCATAAGTCATGTGCCCCAGGCCCTTAATCATTTTTCTTGCTCTTCTTTGGACTCTCTCCACTTTGTTTACATCCTTTCTGTAGTAGGGGGCCCAAAACTGGATGCAGTACTCCAGATGTGGCCTCATCAGTGCTAAATAGAGGGGAATAATCACTTCCCTTGATCTGCTGGCAATGCTCCTATTAATGCAGCCCATTATGCCGTTAGCCTTCTTGGCAACAAGGGCACACTGCTGACTCATATCCAGCTTCTCATCCACTGTAATCTGCAGAACTGCTGCTTAGCCAGTCAGTAGCAGTGCATGGGATTGTTCCATCCTAAGTGCAGGACTCTGTACTTGTCCTTATTGAGCCTCATCAGGTTCTTTTGGACCAGTCCTCTAATTTGTCTAGATCAATCTGAACCCTATCCCTACCCTCCAGCATATCTACCTCTCCCCCCATAGCTTAGTGTAGTCTGCGAACTTGCTGAGGGTGTCCAGATCAATAAAGATCTTGAACAAAACTGGCCCCAGGATCAACCCCTGGGGCACTCCACTTGATACAGGCTTTCAACTAGACATCGAGCCATTGATCACTACCTGTTGAGCCCCACAATCTAGCCAGCTTTCTAACCATCTTATAGTCTGCTCATCCAATCCATACCTTTTTAACTTGCCGGCAAGAATACTGCGGGAGACCTTATCAAAAGTTTTGCAAAAGTCAAGATATATCAAGTCCACTGCTTTCCCCATATCCACAGAGGCAGTTATCTCATCATAGAAGGCAATTAGGTTGGTCAGGCACGACTTTCCCTTGGTGAATCCATGCTAACTGTTCCTGATCACCTTCCTCTCCTCCAAGTGCTTCAAAATGCTTTCCTTGAGGACCCGCTCCATGATTTTTCCAGGGACTGAGGGGAGTCTGTAGTTCCCCGGGTTCTCCTTCTTCCCTTTTTTAAAGATGGGAACTATATTTGCCTTTTTTCCAATTGTCCAGGACGTCCCCCAATGCCATGAGTTTTCAAAGATAATGGCTCTGCAATCACATAAGCCAATTCCCTCAGCACTCTCGGATGCATTAGATCTGGACCCATGGACTTGGGTGCATGTTCAGCTTTTCTAAATAGTCCTTAACCTGTTCTTTCACCACTGAGGGCTGCTCACCTCCTCCCCATACTGTGTTGCCCAGGACAGCAGTGTGGGAGCTGACCTTGTCTGCGAAGACGGAGGCAAAAAAAGCATTGAGTACTTAAGCTTTTTCCACATCTGTCACTAGGTTGCCTCCTCCATTCATTCAGGGTCTCTCACTTTCCCTGATCTTTTTCTTGTTGTCAGGGGCGGCTCTAGGGATTTTTCCGCCCCAGGCATGGCAGGCAGGCTGCCTTCGGCAGTTTGCCTGTGGAGGGTCCGCTGGTCCCATGGCTTCGAAGCTGTGGGACCAGCGGACCCTCCACAGACACACCTGCGGGAGGTCTACTGAAGCTGCGGGCCCCCCACGACTTGCCGCCCCAAGCATGCGCTTGGCATGCTGGTGCCTGCAGCCGCCCATACTTGTTGCTAACATACCTGTAGAAACCCTTCTTATTACCCTTCATATCCCTTGCTAGCTGCAACTCCAGTTGTGTTTTGGCCTTCCTGATTACACCCCTGCATGCTCAAGCAATATTTTTATACTCTTCCCTAGTCATCTGACCAAGTTTCCACTTCTTGTAAGCTTCCTTTTTTAGTTTAAGCTCACCGAAGATTTCATTGTTAAGCCAAGCTGATTTACTGCCATATTTGCTATTTTTTCTGCAAATCAGAAAGGTTTGTTCCTGAGCCCTCAATAAGGCTTTTTTAAAATGTAACCAGCATTCCTGGACTCCTTTCTCCCTCATATTAGCCTCTCAGGGGATCCTGCCCATCAGTTCCCTAAAGGAGTCAAAGTCTGCTTTTCTGAAGTCCAAGGTCTGTATTTTACTGTATTTGCTCTATTTGCAGCTCCCATGGACCTCCCGCAGGCGTACCTGCAGAGGGTTTGCTGGCCCTGCGGCTCCACCGAAGCCGCAGGACCAGTGGACCCTCCACAGGCACGCCTGCGGGAGGTCCACCGGAGCCCTGCCTGCCGCCCTCCCAGGGACTGACAAAGCGCCCCCTACGGCATGCTGCCCCAAGCACACGCTTGGCGTGCTGGGCCTGGAGCTGCCCCTGCAATCTAAACAGAAAACAGAGGAAGGCATGCTAAAAAAAAAACATAGGGACTGAATGGTGAAGTTTAGTCTTTTGTTAGTTTCTTGCTTCCAAAAATATTATTTTGTTATGGGAAGGGGGGGAAGGTGAAAGGTACCATCTTTTACTTTGCTCGCACTCCTCCGAGCGGAGGACAGGAGTTTAAGATAGAGCTTGAAGGTGGAAAGTGTGGACACATTGTGTTTAAGCTGGAGATCCAGGCATAAGGGGTAACAAGGGGATAGGAACAGTGATTAGAGTCAAGAAGAAGCAAGGCTCTGCACAGCCTTCAAGATGAGGACAAGTGAATTTGCTATGGAATTTGAAATCACTCTTCAGTTTGCCTGGAAAAGAGTCATCATCTTATTCCACCTCTTTGTCTCACACTTTCCGAATTGCTGCAGCTGCGCTTTTGGCATGCAGGGTAGCACTGAAAATGCTAGATTTCAGACCTGGAAGTTCCTATAAGCTCTTGCATCTCACCATAAAAGCTGATGTTAGGCAAATGGTCCCAACTCCCACAGTTAGCAGGGCTCCAAAGTGGGCTGTAGGACAGGGGTCTGCCACGGTGTGTGAGGGTGATAGGGCCGGGGCAGACGGTTGAGGTAAGAAAGAAGGAGTGAGATTATTAGGCTCCCCTACAGTTGCTTATTGGGGTCCCTCACAGGCTGTGCTTTAGAGTGCACACTTCAGTGGCCCTCAGTGGCGCTGTGTGTGCCTCAGGGACATTTTAAACCCTTCCCACAGGGGTACTGCTCACATCTCCCTCATTTACATAGTCCCTAGAGCCTGCAAGAGGCCCCGAGGCCTTCACAGAGCCTCTAGTGTACCCCAGCTAAGTGCAAACCCAGCAAGCAGCTACAGCTACAAAATCCTCCCCCCTCCAGTCTGCTCAGAGAATGGCGGGGGGGGGGGGGCGGAGGACACATAAGGGAGCCGCTGTTCTCCCTCCCGCAGCCTCCTGGTGTGAAATCTGCAGAGCTGCCAGCGGAGGGCGCCCGTCCCGCTCCACGCCTCCCCCAGCTGGTGGAGCGCGGGCATCCTCCGGCTTCTTGCCGCCTTCGCTCGCCCCTCGCTGCAGAGTCCCTGTGCAGCCAGCGGGGTCTTGCCCGCGCGGGGCGTCAAATCTGCTCTCCGCTAGTGCGGCTCGTCCCCCTCCCCAGCCTCCGACTCCGTCATCGTTAAATTACTGCACCAAAACCACCAATGTGCCCGGACTACAGGGCGAGGAGGAAGGCGCTGTCTCCGGAGCCGATGCGGGCAAAGGGGCTTTCCAAAGGAAGTTCGCATTTCTCAACAGCTCAAAGCAGCGCCCCAGCTCGCCCAGTCTCCAGTGCCTTGCAGTTAACTGAGCCTCGGAGCAACCCAGCCAGCTGATCGGCTGTAATTTCATGGCAGACTGGGAATCAATATAAAATTCAAATACTTTTGTGCCACCTGTTGGATTTTACCGCTAATTACATGTAACTGGAAATAAAGTTATGCATTAATATGGAAGGCGTTTCCTAAACTGATGATATTAACTGCCTTTGTAAAACTATTTTCGCTTACCATTTAGAAATATTTTTCCATGTATGCATGGTGGTGTATTACTCTTCATAATGATCTGCTCTGTTAATTATTGTCATCGTTTAAACTAGTTACAATCTGATGTGCAATAGGAGACAATTTTCTCTCTGAAAGAATATTCAAACCAAATTCTAGTCATACGCTAATGGAAGGTGGAAATAACCAGAGATTCTCAGCTCATAAAAACTGTTTACATATGTAGTACTAAACAAGGGACATTAAAAGTAATTGTGCTGTGCCCATGCTGTGTTCAAAGTTGAATAAGTGATAGATGTTAATAAATAATGTAATATTATACCAACAGCACAAAAGACACTGAGGATATTCAACATCAGAATGTCTCAAACTGTTTTGTCCAGATTTGGTGCACTAAGATGTCAAATAATATGATTCAAGGTTGAAAAATAGCTTTCTTTGTAAGCTTTTTTTAAGAATCAATTTTGTTTTCCTTTTGCATTCTAGGGGACAGACAATATTTAATATATTTTTAATATACAAGGTAGTGTATATTTATATAAGAATAAATATACTCATCAGCTGGTGATTTTATCACCTGGATATTTTGAGCAAAGTACATTTATTAGAAAAGAAAACAAGATTATCTATAGATCACTAAAATATGCTATCCCTTACTCCCTTTCTGTGTATAATTATCTTATTCTCTACTTTTTTCCCAGAGATTATCTATAGATGAGCATGCACACAGATGTGTACACACAAAGAGGGCCCAGCACACTCACCTATGGGTACTGCTGAAGTAAGTACTGGAGGCCCCTTGCTGCAGCGGGTGCCTCTTCAGGGATGAGCTCTCTCCCAGCTGCCACCCCTGCGGCTCCTGAGGGAAGGGGAGTAGAGTCCCTGCTGCCATTTCCGGGGAACATAAGACAATCCCATGCCAGTGCACATGGGGGCACAAGGGCCATCCCTGAGGGTTAGGACCATAGAATGGAGGGCAGGGGGTAGAGTGCTATGATGTGGTGTTCCCAGAGTCCTGGATTAATCTGACCCCATTGCCATGATTCCTGTTTTTAAGGGGAGGAAATACTGTACTAAGCAATCCATGCACAAAATACTTGTTTTCATAAATATAACCATTTGTGTTGTGGGCATGTTTCCACAATTTATATTTCTGAAACATCAATATAAAAAATTGTAAAGAAACACATGAGCATTGTATAATGCAAATGTGTGAAAGAGTTAGCTGTGAATTAATTCTAACACAAAAATCTATACTAAAATTAATAGTTATTGTTATGGATTACACTTTATTGTGGTTATGACATCTGTCCGTACACTCTATGGGGGATTTTAGTGGTAGAGTTAATGGTAGCATTGTATTAGCACAACAATGATTTTTAAATAGGTATTATTTTATCTAGTTTGGGGTTTAAGGGGATTTTGACCCATAGTTTTCCCCTAACCTTACAAAGACAATGAGCCTAATTTTCCACTGTTCGTACATTGAGTAGCCATTTACAATTATGCAAAGCAACTGTAAAATATTAACAAATCAAAACAGTGTTTACACCCACTTTTTACTCTGCTTGCAAGAGTACAAATAACTTCACAAAGTGTAAGTGGAATACACTGGGCAGTGTGTGTTACATGTCATCCCTATGCCCAGTCCACAGAGGATGGGACTATGTTGAAGTATTTGGCTGTGAAGACTGGCTCTTTAGCTCAAACTCATCCATTTAGCCCTGGAAGCCATGGATTCATGGCTAATGTGATGATTAATATGGTGGCTGGAACGAAAGCAGAGTCCCATTACTTTAAAAATGCTCTGCTGAGTTGCCTACTCTTATTCCCATTAAACACATCTTATTCCCCATGAACTATATTAGGCCTAGTCTCCATCTTATGATTAGGTTGACACAAGGTAGCTTTAATCAACCTAGCTGTGGAAGCGTCTTCACTTATATTCGGCTCCTGCTGACGTAAGCGCCTCTCTATGCTGATTTAATAACACAATCTCCCTGAGTGGTATAGAGTCATGGTCCTTGTAATTAGGTCAACATAGTGACTGTTCTTTCCCTCTCATAAATTCTTTTTCCTTAATTTATTAAGTTTTTTATCAATTTCTAAATGTTTTTAATTGCCTGGTGTAATGGGATCCCCTAGGTACAACCTGGAATTGTGGGACTGCTGTGTCCCCTTAACTCTCCAGCCTGGGTTGTCTCTCACAATGCTTTGCTAATGACAAGCAGCAAACACCTGCAGGCACTGTTATCACTTAGCGATCAGCATACAGAGACACACCCAACTAAATTGCATGAATGATCTCTAAGCCATTCCTTAACTATACAGAGAGGAACACCAGCAAATCATCCCAGCCCCCATTTGTGCCCCAGAAATGTATCATTTTACACTGCTCAAGATAGTCTCTTGAACAATGCAAGCTCATTAATTAGTTTGCTACTTAGTCAAAGTATAGTAGACATGCACCAGATTTTATAATCTGAGCAGATTCCCCAGTCACTTTAAACAAACTCACTGGTAAAGATAAATCATTAAAATAAGTTTATTAACTACAGAAAGATAGATTTTAAGTGATTATAAGTGGTAGGCATAAAGGTCAGAAACAGTAACATAAGAAAATAAAAAGTAAACACACATTCTAAATCATAAACTTTCAGATTAAGCAAAATTTGAATCAAACAGTTTTTCTGACCCCACTGGATGTTGTTCTTAATACACAGGATGAATTTCTTTCTCAGCCTGTGATAAATCTCCCCAGTTCAAAGTTTTTGTCTTCCCAGTGTTATTGTTGCCTTCAGTGTAGGTGGGGGAGGAGAGCAGAGGTCTCAAGCTGTCACTGTTCCTTCTTTTATACTCTCAGTTCATGTCCCAGGGAAGATGCTGACCCAGACATGGCCTAGTGGGCCTTGCTGAGTCACGCAGTCGAACAATCTCCATTGTGCGGTCCTTGCGCAATAGAGTCACAGAGTTGAGCAATCTGCATTGTGTGGGTGCTTGCACAATTGTCTCTTACAGAATTGTAAATCTTTTGTTTGCAATTCCCCTGCTGGTTAATGGTTTGCGATGGTCACTTAATGCCCATTTGGGCATGGGTCACCACTTTTTGTTGTCATTGGACAGCAGTGGGTGTCTCCCAAACTCACAACATATTTCAATAACAGCCATATAGAAGAATAATATAATTCCACATACAGTGATGACACACATATTTTGACAGAACAATGATTTCAGCAGATCATGACCTTTCATATGGTACCTTATGAAGTATGTTTTGTGTGAAATAGCATAACCATATACAAATGCTGAATATGGGGGTTACAAGGTGCTACTTTGAGGCACGGTGCTTCACACCTGGTTCATGTTACAGAACAAAATTCTATTTTTTTTCATAATACAATTAATCTTTATTAGTTCACAACATATGCTGGCTGGTGATGGGCAAGTCAGACATCAATCAATTTCCTGTTACTGCTCTGTGTCATAGAACCCATAACATTGTTCACAAACAATATTAATAGGTGCATTTCAAATGTTATATTCCTACATACACTGCCATCACTACAAGTTTCATTCTGGGCCACAAAAGAGAGAGAGGCCAGGTAGAGCACGCTACAGCAACACACACTATTCTGGCTCACTGTTAAAATGGTCTTCCAAAGCCTCCCTGAACTGTGTAGCTCAGTACTGAGCTTTTCTTATAGCCCTTGAATCTAACTGTTCAAATTCAGCAGAAACTCACTCTACCTCCATCCACACTACAGTAGAAATTTTCCCCCTTTGCTTTACAGATATTATGCAGGGCACAGCAGGCAGCTATAATGATTGGGATATTTTTTCTCACTGAGGTCCAATCTTGTAAGTAAACATTGCCAGTGACCCTTCAAATGCACGTTCAACTGTCATTCTGCACCTGCTGAACCTGTAGTTGAAGCACTCCTTGGTGCTGTCAAGGTGGCTAGTTTATGGCTTTATGAGCCAGGGAAACAAAGGGTAGGCTGGGTCGCCCAGGATCCCTATTTCATTTCAACATTTCCAATGGTAATCTGCCAGTCAGCAAAGAGAGCCCCTGCTTGCAGCTTTTGAACAGACCTGTGTTCTTAAAGATGTGCACATCATGTACCTTCACTGACCAGCCCACACTGATGTCAGTAAAGTGTCCACAGTGTTCCACCAGTGCTCGCATAACCATAGAAAAGTAACTTTCTTTTGATGTACTGTTGGCAAGGTGATCTGGTGCTAAAATAAGGATATGAATGCCATGTATCACCCCACTGTATTTTGGGAACCCCATTGCTGAAAACCATATGCTATGTCCTACATATTGCTCAGAGTGATAGTCCTTCATAGCAGGAAGTGATTAATGGCCCTGCACACTTGTATAACAATGGACCCCAACTGCAAAATTATTCCTGACTGATAGCAATCTGGCCTTGTAAGGTTCCACAGTGCAATCACCATTCGTTTCTCAATTTTAAGGCTGCTCTCATGTTGGTGTCTCTGCGCTGGGGGCAACTTCAGCACACAGATCCAGGAATGAAGCCTTGTGCATCTGAAAATTCTGCAGCCACTGCTCATCATCCCAAACCTGCATAACAATGTGATCCCACCAGTCAGTTCTTGTTTCTGACCCAAAGCCAGTGCTCCACCATTTTCAATTGCTCTGTGAATGCCTCCAGCAACCTTGAATTGTTTCTTTCTCTGTCCCACAGCAATCTAGCCACCAAGGAATCATTATGTTCCCCGTGGCTCCTCATGCAGTTCTGTGCTTTCAGTGCTCATGACAATAGTGCAGAGCTGTGCAGCCTCCATGCTTCTGTCAGAGATAGTGGACTTAAGGAGAGACATGTAGGTTTGTAGGACTTTGAAAAGAAGGTGTGCAATATTATGGGCTACAGCTGAAATTATGGGATGGAAAACACTGTATTATGGGAAGTTGACCATGCTCCCAATCACGTATGCAGAACTTGTTTTGGCCCCATCAGGCATTGCAAGAACTTCCCAAAAGACCATGCTGGAAAGTGGCAAGTTGCAAAGTGGAATACCTACTCAGGGTGCACTGCTCCTGATGAGGATACTTACTACCGACACAAGGAGTCAAGTGTGCATGCATACAAGCGGCCATATGCCAACATAGCTTAGGTCGATATAATTTTGTAGTATAAACACGGCCTGAGTTATTGGTAAGGAATGTACTACTAGATATGCAAATTAGCCAGAAAGTAAGGAAACTACAATCTAACACAAGAGTGATCTTATCTACATGAGAAAATTGTGCCCATATAACTAGATCAGTTTTGAACAACTGCAAAATGAGTGTGATTGATGGCTAAGGTTCCTTCCTCTGCCATCCAGTCAACACCCTCCCTGCTTTCATTTGTTGCCTTGTCCTTCAATGAGAGACCCAGAAGGGTCTGGAGGAGCAATCCAGAGCAGGGAGCCGTGAATTAGCAGGGTAAGAGAAGAGAAACAGAGAAGAACCAAGCAACCAGAGGCAGAACTTGCCACATCTATTGAGCAAGGAGCCCAGCTCAGCCTCTATGTGAAGGGGAGAAGAAATGGGAGGAAAAGAGGGGACAACAGAGGAATGGGGAGGAGGAGAACAAAGGATTGCAAAAGGAAATCTGAGTGGCTGGGAGGAGAAGACTAACGGACCGTGTTACAAGATGGAACTAAAGGACTGTGAAGGAGAGGGGAAACAAATGTACTGGAGGAAGCAGTAACTGAGGTACTTGAAGGTGGTGTCACTAGTGGACTCAGGAGAAGGGAAGATTAATGCAATTGAAGGGTGGAGTAGAACTGGTTGGTGGAGAGGAGGATTGACGTTTTAGTGTGGAGGGTAATTTGATGGCTATATGGGGTTTTTGTAGAGGGACTCCAACTCTGGGGCTTTATGATATGCATACAATGTATGGGATTGGGAAGTCCATGGTACATGCAGTTACTATGTTGGTTTATATGGCATTACATGGAGCATTTCAGGGGCATGTGATTAAAGTGGTAAATGTGCTGGGGATCACCAAGGAGTCTGAAAAATCCCAAACCATACTGGAGCTACAAATAATACTTGTGCTCATTCCATCTACTTTTCCATCCCCACCCTCATGAAGTCTGGGGCATTTGAACAGAAAAGGCTATCATTCTGTTGTGATACTAATCTTATGTGATAGACCCAGGCCAGTTGGGAACAGCAGAGTAATAGAAGGGAGAGATACTGGCCACTGAATAAGCAGTTTTCTGTTCCCTGAGTGACCAGAGCAGGGGCTGCTCCAGGTTAATGAGAACACCTGACTCCAGTTAACCTGCTAAGAGTCAGATGAGGCTGTTAAGCACCTGACTGTAATTAAGGCCCCTCTGATGCTGTAAAAGGACTCACTCCAGTCAGGCCAAAGGGAACTAAGGAAGTGTGTGTGAGGAACTGGGAGCAAGAGGTGTGCAAGAAGCTGAGAGTGAGTAGGTAAGCTGCTGGAGGACTGAGAAGAACAAGTGTTTTCAGACAGGAGGAAGGTCCTGTGGTGAGGACAAAGAAGGTGATGGGAGGAGACCATGGAGAAATAGCACAGAGAGTTGTAGCTGTTGCGCAACTGTACCAGGAGGCACTCTAGACAGCTGCAGTCCACAGGGCCCTGGGCTGGGACCCGGAGTACAGGGCGGGTCCGGGTTCCCCCCAAACCTCCCAGCTCCTGATCAAACACAGGAGGAATTGACCCTAACTGTGGCTTCTGCCAGAGGGGAAGGTCTCTGGGCTGTTTCCTGACCCACAGGGTAAATCTGTGAGGTGAGCAAATCCGCCAATAAGCGCAGGACACACCAAGGTAGAGAAGGAACTTTTTCACACTTAGCAAATCACCATGGCTGTCTCTTGGACATAAATATTGGGGGATGGGTGGGAGACAAAGACCATTATGTCAGATTTGTTAAAAACTCTGCATTTTAGAAGAGCATACAGAAAGAAACACTCTTTCTGACCCACTGTATTGTGTCTCCATCCCTACAGTGACTTTGGGTGGTGAATTAGCATATTCAATGTTGCTGTTGCCCTTGGAGCCATAGACTGATTACATAAGGCCAGAGAGTATTTCAGCACTCAGCAGGTGCAGGATGGTGGTGAAGCATGCTCTAACAAGGCTTAAAGCAAGGTGAAGATGTTTGTTGAGACACAATGACAGTGACATCAGCAATGTACCAATAACATATTGTGACAGAGTGCTGGGGGCTAACAGGTGAGCCAGCATTCTGATCACTGGTACGTATTAGAGTGGGGAATGGAATCAGATTGGGTGGCTGAGGAAGCTAAGTAATTAATTAGCTTGCTAGCTAGACATTGATAAAAATACTGTAAGGAAGTGCTGGGGAGGAAGAGAAACAGGGCTAGCGGAGCCCAGACTGATGAACGTCTCAAGGAAGAGAAATTTCTGATCCTCTCAGGACCCTGGGAAAGGGCTAAAGGTACAGGGGACACTGTAAATAGCATTGCTGCACAAGAATGTAAAGGTGTCACTGAAGGGAATATAAATAAACCACACAACATTGCTACTTAACCAGCAAAGTCTAAACAGATTTCTGTGCCACCAGAGAGCAGGAGCAGAGGGCTGCCCTATTAGATATCTCAAAACTGTATCAGGCACAATGTCTGTGGAAGTAAGCATGATTTTTTTCAATACATTGTAGAGTGATGAAGCTAATTTAGAACAGGACAGACAAGGGATGAGATCCTTATTCCTGGCCTGGCCCTGACGCCAGGTAAAAGAGCCAATGAGGAGTAAAGGGGCACCAAAAAGGCCCAAATCTGGTTAGGGATCATTTCTGCTTATGAGCTATAAGGCTGTCTTCTGAGGACCTCCGTGCATGCCCTAGCTTTAGGGGCATACTGAGGGCAAGGCAGGGGCCAGAAAAGATATGTCATAGGTGAGAGCATAGCATAATAGAGATACTGGGCAGTGTTTCAGTTTGGGGAGGCTGCCATAATTTAGACAGGTCCCACAGAGCTGTCCAGATTACACTGAGGGATACAGAGCAGTTCAGAACTGGGGGGGATATAAAGGTGGCTTAAAACACCTTGGTTGCTCTTCCACCTGGGCAGCAAATCAGCACAGAATCTCATCGAAGGTGTACATCCAAAATCAGAAATGGTGTTTGGAAATATTTTCAAAATGCAGAGGATTTGGGGATGGATAGTACTTTACACTTCATATAGGCAGACAAATGTTAGCATTTGCTACTAGTGAATATTATTGTTTGCTGTGTTGGTGATGAGTTTATTCTTGTGTAGTGTCTGTTATATAAAATGTATGAGCTAGGTGAGAGATTCTGTGGAAGAGTGGATTAGAGATATACTACAGTTAAAATAAAGTATGCTTTGTGGGCTTTTGACACAAAGAAAACTAATAAAAGTAAACTTTATTGATCACATAAACACACAACCAGCTGAAGTAAATACAAGGTTTATAAAACTACTGGAACATTTAATTTCATAACTCTAGCAACATCCTGGTAGTTCCATGTTTTTTTTTTCCCCCACTTGCTCTTGTAGGGGTAGAAGGGAGATGATTTTTTGGTTTGCTGGCAGTTCCGGGGGGAAAAGAAATGGTTCAGATGGAATTGAATCTGAAAACTCTGAAAAATTTTGGCAAATTGAAAAAGTTCATTTCAGGTGAAACAAAACATCTGGAGCTGTGGAATTCATTGCCAGGGAATGTTGTGAAGGCCAAAACTATAATGGGCTTTAAAAAAGAATTAGATAAGTTCATGGAGGATAGGTCCATCAATGGCTATTAGCCAATATGGTCAGGGATGCAACCATATGCCCTGGGTATCCCTAACCTCTCATTGCCAGAAGCTGGGAGTGGGGCACCTGACATTGGCCACTGTCGGAAGACAGGATACTGGGCTAGATGGACCATTGGTCTGACCCAGTATGGCCTTTCTTATGTTCCTATGAGCCACTTTAGAACTGAAGATGGGTGGGTGCTCCACCAGTGAGGGTGGCTCTACCAGGATTTGTTGGACAGCAAAAGTTCACTGAATGGGCCAGGCCTTCTTTCCATTTGTTTTACATGATAGTTTGAGGCACTTTGCTTAAAATTCAGTTACATTTTGTCTTTGCGGGTAATAAAATGCGATTGACTTTGATGAGAAATACAAAAATACAATGTCAACAGTGCACGTGGCTGGGGTCACCCTGACTAAGACTGCTGTCAGCCACAGAGAGGTAAGGGAGCCTGGACAGAGCTAACAGAGGGAAAGAGAGCACCACTGATCCCTCCCTAAAAGCTGAGATGAGACTGCTGAACAGTGGACTGTGCAGACTGATGGCAGTGGAGGGTGCAGAGCAGCTACTCTAAAGAAGCACATGAAATGGAGTAGTGGTGGTGGCAGAAACAGCAGCAGTTTGTCTGAGGTGATGGACGGAACTGAGTGTTGGAAGCAACAGCTTCTTCAAGGTGATAGATGGCTCAGAATGGCAGCAATACCTTCAATGGCATGGACAGCAGAGAGCAGTGGCACAGCTAGGCAGCTTGGGCTGAAGCCTCAGATAGAGCAGCAGCCTACCCAAGAGACTCTGTGTAGGCCTCCCTGCCCAGCAGTTTAAGCTGAAATCAGTCCAGTTGGGTTAGACAATGGAATCCAGACTTCTCTGACCTATTAGAATCCTTGAACTTCTTCAGCCTAGGACAGATAACTGTGAGTGGGAAGCTGGGAAGGAGGAAAGTGTCCAGAACATATCAGCCACTCACAATGGCCAAAGGAGAAGTGAACCTGGGACTATGGTTAAGACTCCCTGAGGGTTGGAAGTCTTACCTCACAGACTTTCTGAATTACTGGTCTATCCAAATTCATTCTGTTTTCCTGTCTTCCCCATCCCACCCTTGCCATAGATTTAGAAATTCCAAGGCCAGAAGGACCATTGTGATCATCTAGAGTGACCTCATCTATAGCAAAGGCCATAGAACTTCTCCAAACTAATTCTGAGCATAGCTTTTAGAAAAACATCCAATCTTGATTTTAAAATCGACAGTGATGGAGAATCTCCTGGTAAATTGTTCCAATGGTTAATTATTCTGTTAAAAATTGATGCCTTATTTCCCATCTGAATTTGGCTAGCTTCAGTTTCCAGCCATTGGATCATGTTTTACCCTTCTTGAATTGTGGGCACTAGAATTGGACACAAAGTTCTCTTTGTTGTAACCCTGGACTCAGTGCTTGCAAGTGGGGACGAATTGCCGATTAGTGGTGCCTAAGGCAATGTATATAGTTTCCCAGGTTTCTCAGTGGGGGTCTTGAGGCAGTGTTAGTTATATCTTTAAGGAAACCCTTCAAAAATTGAACACAGCCCCTTTTGCTGATGACAACACCTGACAGAAGGGTTACATGTGTTTGCTTGTTAGTCCTCGATCAGGCACATCCTTATGTCTTGCCTCCTCGGACACTTTTATTCTGTTCAAGCCACTATGTTTGTCTGGCTCAGCAATCTTATGTCACTTCAGCTCTGCCTGCTCACTCTGACATATGGCTTCCTACTTCTTCTGGCTCTCCTCCATAAGCAGCTTTTCCTGCTCCAGCCTCCATAGCTCTGGACTGCTTACCATCACAACTACATCTGCTAGATTATCTAGGGCCCCATCCATGGCACTCAGTCACCTGTATGCCCTATAAGAGAATAAAATACCCTTCCTGGCTCTTGGTCTGGAGCTGTTGCCTCATCCTGCCTCATGGCATATGAATACATCGTGGCCACCAGCTCCAATTTCTTCTGGTTAGCAGTTAGACCCCACTGCCACACAAGCTGCTCTTTCATGAACTGCTCATAATTGATGCTTACTAACTTATTGATATCTGAGACAAACTAACAGACTTGCTCCTGGCTTTTATTTTAAGACAAAAAGTGTAAATCCAGCAACAAACAGTGTTTTAAAAAGCTTCACACACTATCACATAGATCCCATTAGCTACCACATCCTGTCACAGGTCCTAGCAAGCTCCCCTTCCTGACCACTCACTAGTACTGTGAAGCGTCTGTAACCCGAAGGGAATCCAGCCATTGCCCCCATAGGTGGGTCCCTAAACACTCTCTCAGGGCACACCTTCTATCTGCCACCCCTTTCTGAGAGCTGGAACCCACTGTCCAGCCACTTAGCTCCTCTGGGCTCAGTGCTTACCCTTCAGACTCCCAGGTACTTTTTCACACCCTCTGCCAGACTCCACCCAATAGTAGTGAAGCTTCTGGTTTACATTTAATTCTGTCAGGGGCATGCAGCAGTCATGAAGCAGTTTCCATACACAGAGAGACACTTTGTTCAGAGTTTAACACTTTCATGCTCTTTTATACTTAATTGTGTAAAGTATGAGGGAGTACAGATCATACAAAAGACTAAATACGCCTTGCTTCAGTTCCTCACTGCTCCAGGAAATTCTTTGGGAGGGAATCAGAGTTCCTTGGATTGTCCAGAGTCCTTGGGTCCATCTGGGCTCAGGAAAGTGGGAAAGGCCCTTCTGTCCTATAAAGTTGCTACCTACTGGATGACCTTTCCCTCCTAGAGCCCCTCACCCATCTTCTGTGACCTCATTTTTTCCTGCCCCGTGCATTCTCTTCCTGTGTGGTTCCCTGTTCCTGAGTTGTTCCTTTATACACCTCTACCTCGATATAACGCAACCCGATGTAACATGAATTCAGATATAATGCAGTAAAGCAGTGCTCCTGGGGGAGGAGAAGGAGGTCAGGGTTGCACACACTGGTGGATCAAAGCAAGTTCTATAAAAATCAGTTTCACCTATAACACAGTAAGATTTTTTGGCTCCCGAGGACAGCATTATATAGGGGTAGAAGTGTATTAAAGCTGCCTCGGTCACCTGTCCTCTTTTGTTCTACTCCTTGTGAGATTCCATTGCTTTTATGTTCTTCCCGCCCTTCTGAGGAATCAGTTAACCTGGTTTTTCTAAGGATTCAGCTGCTTTTTTACCTAAGTTTTGTGAGGTCTCAGTACTGTTATTAGCCATTAAGTATTTCTCATTGTCCCTGTCTGGTGTGTATTTGCTACACAGTCAGTCAGTAATAGTGGATCCACATACACATAGGCACTCATAAAATAGCAATTGTTCATAGTACACAATATCAATTACATAATATCAATCAGAATTCATACATTATACAGAGTCCCTGAATTAGTAATAATAAATTATGGGATTAAAACCATGAAAAAGGCACCTCTATCCCTTGGAACACCAAAGAATGTTACAACAGTAATCATTTTTTTTCATTTCTCATTCCAGTGCCTTCTTGAAAGGGACTCTGTACAGAGACTCCAAATGGCAAGGACATAAAATATAGTCTTCATACATAGCAATAAAATAATGAAGGTAATGATAGGAGAGGTGAGGTATTGGGAGCAATATGAACAGAGAATTTGGGGGTGGATTGGGTACAGTTATGAGCTAACAACTTTTATGCATGGTAGCTTAGTAATCTCTACAGCCCAGTGTATGTGGGGCAAGACTTCATTTCCTAAAGAACATTCATCTTACCGGACAAAACAAAGGATCCATTCTCCAGAAAACTTTAATCATATTTGAATTTTATATGTATTGCCAGTTTTTCGAGCTGTGAGGTATAATGTTCCAGTAATGTGACAGTTTTTCTTTCTTTCATTCTGAGCATTTTGCCCATCTTCCTGGATAAGATTCAAGAGTGAGACAGTGGCAACCTAAGAATATTTCTGCTGTTAAATGTGTTTAACAGTGGAACAGATTTTGCAAATAGTTCTTGGTAATCATGTCCCAGTTTGGAGTCTCAGTGAATCATTGTAACGTTCTCGACAGCCTTTTCCTGGCTCCCCATTTTTACTCTCAAGTGATGTATGTGATTAAAGGCCAACAGCAGAATAACAGCATAATTTTGTAACTCAAGATAAGTGGCATAGCTTTACATAATTGTCGCTGAGAATCCACCTCTTACAGACTTGGATAAAAGGCAGAACAGACCTTATATGTGTTTGGATATTCCCATTCAGTGGAGTTGCCAGCCTGCCAAATTAACAAAGAGTAAATTGTAAAGCAAATCTTCTTTACCATGTGTTTTCTTACATAACCTTCTCAAGAGAAGCTTTTCTTCAACTCTATGTGCAATGACAAGCACTGCCTTGGAGCTGAAAGGCCTCACATTCTCAGTCCAAACTGTATGATCCCATTATCTAGGTCTGCCCTAATCAGCCCAAACCAAGGGCCAAATTCTCTCTTAAAGGCACAAACATATTAGAAAGCAGAATTTGGCCACAGGTGTCAGCAGGAAACAGTCAAGTTAACAAATCTTAAAGCATATTCTCTGAAGTAAAAACTCTGCCAATGTGCCACTCAATAGACTATGCATGATGAATCATCAAACAAATATTCTCGGGCATAAAAAAAAAATCTAGCCTCTGCCAGCATGCCAATCAATCAGAGATTGCCTAAAGAATCACAAAACATATTCAGAGACAAGTAAAAAATTTCTGGACTCTGCCAGTATGCTGGGCCAATCAATCATGGTGTGCTTGATGAATCATGAAACACATTCTGCAACATGTCAGCACATATACATAGCTGGCACAGCTCTCATCACCCTGAGTTTGTCTCACAGTTAAATTGACTGAAGGTGAGTTATAGAAATGTTTTTTCTCCCACCTACTGACCTCGACAAACAGCAAGTCTTAAAATTGCTTAGTGTGTCTTTGGTTAAAACTGAAGATTTTAGACAAGGGTTCAACAAGATAGCTAACACATATTTGTGATATCTAATAGGTTGTTAATCCACCATTGAAACTGTTGGGAACATATTTTAACAAGAGGATGGACTCCGACAGAAATCTGTCTCTTTAAAGTCTTCCATTTTACTTAAAGCAGAGTGAGGACCAATTCAACACTAATATCACAAATGTCCTGTTCCAATGCCCTTACAAATTAGACTAATTCCACCATCATGATTCAATACATAGGCAATACATCACTATTATTATTCTCTTATTTCACAGCCAGCACATATAGAGTTGCTACTTGACAGATAATCCTTCCATTATAAATTGTAAAATGTTGAGAGCCCAGCGTATCAAAATACCTTGGATCAAGTTAAAACATTGCATGTGAATCTCCACACATAAATTTATACCAGTGTACAATGGAATTGGTTAATTTTTTTCTGACAAATTTTTTTTTAATGATAAATGACTTTTTTCTCCCTCTAACCCTTCCCCCCAATTTAGCAGAATTTTTTCATTTAGTTTGAAATTTTCCTATTTATTGATTAAAAAAAAGGAAAATTGAAAAAAAAATTGTAAACTTTTTATGTTTCTAGAAACCAAATTATTTTTTAAAGTTTTTATTTTACCAAGACCCAAAACAATTTTTATGTTTTAATCAATAAAGGAAGATTCCACAAAAGATTTTAAACAAAAAAAAGCTTTCAATTTTTGTTGTTGTTGAAGATACTTATCATGTTCTTACCAGCTGTAATAAAATAAATAATAGTAATACATACCAGTTTTCATCAGTAGATCTCAAACCACTTTATAAAGGGAGTATTATTATCCCCATATTACAGATAGTGAAACTGTGACTGCACTTAGTTTAATGAAGTTATTCTTGATTTACATTGGTGAAAATGAAAGAAGACCCAGTCTCATTGTTCTTACACTGAAAATGGGGACCCAAGAGGCCACCTGTAAGGCTTCTCTGACACCACAAGGAGGCATCCAGAAGGAGGCCATATATTTACATGAATCAGTTTATCAGAAGTTAATTATTCTAAGCTGCATTAGCTTGGCTTCCACTTTGTTAAACAAGCATACTTTCTCAAACTTAATAACTCATCTTGGAGTAGATAGTGGTACTTTATAGGATAATTAATGTAAGCTATGGAAATATTCAAGGCCACAGAAGATGTACCTCCATCAAGTTGTTCTGTCATATATAACATGATTATTTAGTTTAATTTAACAAGTTTGGTGTCTAATATGGCTAGTAATGAAAACTACTATTGCACCCACAACACTGTCTAAGGAATCAAGATTGCTCTGCAGGGTGAAGTATAGTATAATATGGAGAAAATTGATCACTTACATTTTCTAGAACCACCCTTTTGTTCCTAAGTACCTAATCATTTATTTTCTATTCCTGCTCCTATATAGCCATCCTGTTAATTTTGCAGAAAGCATTATTTCAAGGTGACACAAGAACCACCTTAATCATTACTGAAGTTATAAGACATGCTATTGAAAAGTGCTATACACTAATGCAAGCTTCTGAGTACTTACCTGATGATGTTGAGGTGGTGCTAAGTATCTTGAAGGATCTAGTCCATGAACTTATATTATTATTGCAGGACATTCCTGAAGCCAATGATGATTACCTCATATAGTTGAAGTTGAATTGCCCCAAATTACATGTCAGCCCCTCTTCTTTACACCTCAGAAAATGGGGTTGAAACAGAGACGGATTAAGGTATCCTGGGGCCTTGGATCAGAGCAAGTGGGGGACCCATCCCCACCCCTTCCGCCTGCAGTCCTGCTCCCCTTCTGCTCCTTCTGCCTGTGGCCCCACCCACTGTCCCACCCCCTTCCACCCTTTCCCTCACAGCCCTGCCCCCATTTTGCCTACAGTCCTGCCCCATTCTGCCCCCTCTCCTCTGGCAGCCCCAAAGCCAGAGAAGTAAACAATACATTAAGCAACCCTCAGCTCCTATCCAAAACAAGAGCTGATGCCTATGAATTAAAGCAGTGGTTCTCAGCCTCTTCCCCACTGTGAGTCCATGTTACAACAGGAAAATGTTCAGACACCCACCTCCAGCACAAGCCAAAAGAAAAAGAGGAGGATCACAGCCCTCAGCTTCAGATCTTATTAAAGGATTCAGTGAAATCCTGGTTCCACTGAACTCAAGAAAAAACAAAATGGTTGCAAGTCTCTCAAGTAACATATACCTCAAACATACATATTGCTCTTCTGCTGCCTTTATAATGTAAGATTTAGTGATTTTAAATAGCCAATGAATGTATTTGTCTTAGTATTTCACCCGAGTGCAGTATCAGTATATTGACACAAAACAAAGTTGTTTTGTTCTATTTTGGGTGGGAAATGGTCTAGATTTTATCATTAATGTTAAGAGGAGGAAGAAAAAGATGTTTGTTTTATATTCTGGTTTTAGGGATTTTGTAAAAGCCTGCAGGGTTTTTTCCCTTCTGAAACTCAAGCTGTTCACTTCTTCTGGAGATATATTTTATTTATTTATTTTCCAGTTTAAAGAGTTTAGCTCTAGGTTAATTGACTTCTTGATGATTTGGGAAGTGTAAGAAGGAAAATATATTGCTGTCTAAAGAATGCTTCCCATAATCTCTTACCTTTGAGTTTGATCGGAGTGCCGGGGAGCGGGGTCGGGTTACGAGGGGCTTGTCCTGCCCCACTCCACCCGGGTTTCCTGCCGGGGAGTGGAGTCAAGACACAGGGGCTTGCCCCACCTCTCCCCGCCTACTCAGCGGTCCTGCCAGGGAGTGGAGTTGGGGCACAGGAGCTTGCTCCGCCTCACTGCATTTGGCGCTCCTGCCAGGGAAAGGATTCAGGGCATGGGGGCACCCATCTTTTCCTTGGCCTAGTGGCAGATGCCACTGGGTTGAACATGAGACAAGAAGGGTGATGAGTAATAGTTAAGAAGTTGTGAACTAGTCTAGTTCTTTCTATAAAGAAAATATACCTGATACATTAAAAATGGCTACTGACTGGCCATCTCTAGTCAAATCTAATTGGTTAACTAACAAACGCAACTCATTCACCAACTATTTTCATGTAAAAACAATGATATTATTCAATAACACTCTTAAATATGAACCATTCTCAAACTCACAAATTACCACTGTTTGCTGTATAAACTCCAACAAATTTATGCCAGATATGCACAGTTGTCTTTCTGTCATTTTAATCCATTACAGTATGCCTCACCTGCTAGTGCTATTTGTACACTGTAGAAAGTATTGGAAGAGAAAAAGTACACTTCTAAGAAAAAAATCTTTACATGTTCTCCTTTAATATCTTCTCTCTCTCTCATATTTCTGTGGGAATTTTATTTCTTTGGGATATGGAAGTGGGGTACAAATGAGATGTTGGTCCAAAACCAATAATTTAGATATGGAACTCAGCATTCAAGTTCCAAAGGAATCTGAGTTTAAGTCAAAAATATCTCCTGAAGAAAGCTAGATATCATCATGTTTGTATTTACATATTTCACTGGCTTCATTGCCTGTGATATACAATTCAAAAGCCTGAGATTGTCCTCTCAGATGACAAACACATTCTCTGCCAAGTTTCTGTCTGTCAGGGACATAATATATCCCATATTCATTCAGGCTGGGGAGGCACAGCTCCAATGAAGCCAAAGCCTCCGTATCCAGGAGGAAGATTACCAGCAGTAGTTGGTGAGAAGAGGACTTTTAAGCACATAAACGCACACACTCAGCTTCAGTATAAGATACTTTTGAGGTGGGAAGTATTTATTCCATTTGCTGCATCAGCCCCTACATCCAGCCCCATCAATGGGGTGGATGAATCCTTTAAATGATCCCAGCAGTCAGCACTAGCCTGAATGTGATGATTCTGATTTGAAGATGACCAGGGAGGAGTATAAAAATATTGCTCAGGCATGCAGGAGGGAAATCAGGAAAGCCAAATCACACTTGGAGTTGCAGCTAGCTAGAGATGTTAAGAGTAACAAGAAGGGTTTCTTAAGGTAGTTTAGCAAAAAGAAGAAAGTCAAGGAACGTGTGGGCCCCTTACTGAATGAGGGAGGCAACCTAGTGACAGAGGATGTGGAAAAAGCTAATGTACTCAATGATTTTTTTGCCTCTGTCTTCACAAACAAGGTCAGCTCCCAGACTGCTGCACTGGGCAGCACAGCATGGGGAGAAGGTGACCAGCTCCCTGTGAAGAAAGAAGTGGTTCGAGACTATTTAGAAAAACTGGACAAGCACAAGTCCATGGGGCCGGATGTGCTGTGTCCGAGGGTGCCAAAGGAGTTGGCGAATGTGATTGCAGAGCCATTGGGCATTATCTTTGAAAACTCATGGTGAGCAGGGGAGGTCCCGGATGACTGGAAAAAGGCTAATCTAGTGCCCATCTTTAAAAAAGGGAAGAAGGAGTATCCTGGGAACTATAGGCCAGTCACCCTCACCTCAGTCCCTGGAAAAATCATGGAGCAGGTCCTCAAGGAATCAATTCTGAAGGACTTAGAGGAGAGGAAAGTGATCAGGAACAGTCAGCATGGATTCACCAAGGGCAAGTCATACCAGTTTAAACTAATTGCCTTCTATGAGGAGATAACTGGCTCTGTGGATGAGGGGAAAACAGTGGAGGTGTTATTCCTTGGCTTTAGTAAAGCTTTTGATACGGTCTCCCACAGTATTCTTGCCAGCAAGTTAAAGAAATATGGGCTGGATGAATGGACTATAAGGTGGATAGAAAGCTGGCTAGATCATTGGGCTCAACGTAGATCAATGGCTCCATGTCTAGTTGGCAGCCGGTATCAAGTAGACTGCCCCAAGGTTAGGTCCTGCAGCCGGTTTTGTTCAATATTTTCATTAATGATCTAGAGGATGGCGTGGACGGCACTCTCAGAAAGTTTGCAGATTATACTAAACTGGGAGGAGTGGTAGATAGGCTGGAGGGTAGATATAGGATACAGAGGGACCTAGACAAATTAGAGGATTGGGCCAAAAGAAACCTCATGAGATTCAACAAGGACAAGTGCAGAGTCTTGCACTTAGGATGGAAGAATCCCATTCACTGTTACAGACTAGGGACCTAATGGCTAGGCAGCAGTTCTGCAGAAAAGGACTCAGGGGTTACAGTGAACGAGAAGTTGGACATGAGTCAACAGTATGTCCTTGCTGCCAAGAAGGCTAAATGCATCTTGGGCTCTATAAGTAGGGGCATTGCTAGCAGATCGAGGGATGTGATCATTCCCCTCTATTCAACATTGGTGAGGCCTCATCTGGAGTACTGTATCCAGTTTTGGGCCCCACACTACAAGAAGGATATGGAAAAATTGGAAAGAGTCCAGTGGAGGGCAACAAAAATGATTAGGGGGCTGGAGCATATGACTTTTGAGGAGAGGCTGAGGGAACTGGGATTGTTTAGTCTGCAGAAGAGAAGAATGAGGGGGGATATGATAGCTGCTTTCAACTACCTGAAAGGGGGGGTTCCAAAGAGGATGGATCTAGATTGTTCTCAGTGGCAGGAGATGACAGAAAAAGGAGGAATGGTCTCAGGTTGCAGTGTGGGAGGTTTAGGTTGGATATTAGGAAAAACATTTTCACTAGAAGGGTGGTGAAACACTGGAATGGGTTACCTAGGCAGGTGGTGGAACCTTCTTCCTTTGAGGTTTTTAAGGTCAGGCTAGACAAAGCCCTGGCTGGGATGATTTAGTTGGGAGTTGGTCCTGCTTTGAGCAGGAGGTTGGACTAGATGACCTCCTGAGGTCTCTTCCAATCCTGATATTCTATGATTCTATGATCCCTTTCCTAACGGTTCCTAACATTCTGTTATGTTTTTTGACAGCTGCTGCACAATGAGCAGAGAGAACTATCCACAATGACTCCAAAATCTGTTTCTAAGTGGTAACAGCTAATATAGACCCTGTCATTTTGTATGTATAGTTGGAATTATGCTTTCCAATATGCATTACTTTGCATTTTCAACACTGAATTTCATATGCCATTTTGTTGCTCAGTCACCAAATATTGTGAGATCCCTTTGTAACTCTTCACAGTCTGCTTTGGATGTAACTATCTTGAGTAATTTTATATAATCTGCAAACTTCGCCATCTCACTGTTTACCCCTATCTTTGTGGGATCATGCTATTTCCTATCTTTTAACCAATTACTAATCCATGAGAGGACCTTTCCTTTTATCCCATGACATTTTACTTTGCTTAAGAGCCTTTGGTGGGAGACCTTTTCAAAGACTTTCTGAAAATCTAAGTACACTTTATCCACTGGATCCCCTTTGTCCACATGCTTGTGGACCCTCTCCAAGAATTCTATTAGATTGGTGAGGCATGATTACCCTTTACAAAAATGATGTTAACTTTCTCCCAACAAATTACGTTCAACTGTGTGTCTGACAATTCTGTTCTTTACTATAGTTTCAACCAGTTTTCCCGGTATTGAAATCAGGGTTACCAGCTGTAATTGTTGGGGTCACCTCTGGAGCCCTTTTTAAATATTGGCGTCACATTAGCTATCCTCCAGTCATTTGCTACAGAAACTGATTTAAATAATAGTTTATAACTACAGTTAGTAGTTCTTCAATTTCACATTAGAGTTCCTTCAGAACTCTTGGGTGAATACCATCTGGTTCTGGGGACTTATTACTGTTTAGTTTATCAATTTGCTCCAAAACTTCCTGTCATAAACAGATAAGTAAGAGTTAATAGAACAGAAGTACTTCATATCTCTTTTGCCTGTAAAGGGTTAACAGGATCAGTGAGCCTGACTGCCACCTGACCAGAGGACCAATAAGGGGACAGGATACTTTCAAATCTTGAGGGAGGGAAGGCTTTGTGTGTGCTGTTAGTTTTTGGTTGTTGTTCTCTCTGGGTTCTGAGAGTGACCAGACGTGCAACCAAGTTTCTCTCCAATCTCTCTGATACAGTCTCTTATATGTCCAGAATAGTAAGTACTAGGCAGATAAAGCGAGTTAGGCTTATGTTTGTTTTCTTTATTTGCAAATGTGTATTTGGCTGGAAGGAGTTCAAATTTGTATTTTGCTGAAAGGATTTTAATTTGTACTTGTATACTTAGGCTGAGAGGGTATTCCCAGTGTCTATAGCTGAAATACCCTGTAACATATTCCATCTTAAATTTACAAAGATAATTTTTACTGTTTTTCCTTCTTTAATTAAAAGCTTTTCTTGTTTAAGAACTTGATTGTTTTTTTTATTCTGGTGAGACCCCAGGGGACTGGGTCTGGATCCACCAGGGAATTGGTGGGGAGAAAGGAGGGAAGGGGGAGAGAGAGGTTATTTTCTCTCTGTGTTAGGATTACTTTCTCTCTCAGGGAGAGTCTGGGAGGGGGAGAGAGAAGGAGGGGGGAAGGTGGATTTTCCTCTCTGTTTTAAGATTCCAGGAGTTTGAATCACAGCAATCTTCCAGGGTAACCCAGGGAGGGGAAGGTGCAATGGTGAGGGAAAGGGTTTACTTTCCTTGTGTTAAGATCCAGAGGGACTGGGTCTTGGGGGTCCCTGGGCAAGGTTTTTGGGGGACCAGAGTGTACCAGGCACTGGAATTCCTGGTTGGTGGCAGCGCTACAAGTACTAAGCTGGTGATTGAGCTTAGAGGAATTCATGCTGGTACCCCATCTTTTGGACGCTAAGGTTCAGAGTGGGGGATTATACCATGACACCTCCTCTAATGACATCTTAATCTGGAACAGTTCCTCATGTTTGTCACCTAAAAATAATGGCTCAGGTTTGGAGATCTCCCTCACATCCTCAGTCCTTCAGTGAAGACTGATGCAAATAATTCATTTAGTTTCTCTGCAATTGTCCTTGAGTGCTCCTTTAATATCTCAATCGTCCAGTGGCCCCACTGGTTATTTAGCAGGTTTCCTGTTTCTGATATACTTAAACATTTTTTGCTATTACTTTTTGAGTCTTTGGCTAGTTGTTCTTCCAATTCTTATTTTTTGGATTTCCTAATTATATTTTTACACTTCATTTGCCAAAGTTTATGCTCCTTTCCATTTTCCTCACTGGGATTTAACTTCCACTTTTTAAAGGCTGCCTTTTTGTCTCTTACTGAGTCTTTCACTTTGTTGTTTAGCCATGGTGGCACTTCTTTGGTTCTCTTTATATATTTTTTAATTTGGGGGTATACATTTAAATTGAGCATCTCTTATGATGTCTTTAAAAAGTTTCCATGCAGCTTGCAGGGATTTCACTTTTGGCACTGTACCTTTTAATTTCTGTTTAACTACCTTCCTCATTTTTGTGTAGTTCCCCTTTCTGAAGGTAAAAACTAGTGTTGGGCTGCTGTGGTGTTTTCCCTGCCACAGGGATGCTACATTTAATTATGTTATGATCACTATTCACAAGTGGTCCAGCTTGGACCAGATCCTTGGACTTCTTGGACCAGATCCTGTGCTCCACTTAGGACTAAATCAATAATTGCCTCTCCTCTTCTGGATTCCAGGACTAGCTGCTCCAATAAGCAGTCATTTAAGGCATCAGAAAACTTTATCTCTGCATCCTGTCCTGAGGTGACATTAGATCAAAACCATCCCCAGCAAAACTGATTCCTTCCCATCCTGAAAACAAGAGGCTCCTTTCACCTCCTCACTAGACTCGTAAAGGCCTGTCTTAAATATACAACCATGCAATGTCAAAAAATCTACGAAGTAGTGAAAATTCTACCTCCTCTTATAGAATCATAGAATAGCAGAGTTGGAAGGTACCTCAGGAGGTCATCTAGTCCAACCCCCTGCTCAAAGAAGGACCAATTCCCAAATGAATCATCCCAGCCAGGGCTACTCCTATTCAAGGTTCCCCTGTTTATGCATCCCAGGATCACATTTGCTCTTTTGGCCACAGTGTCATACTGGGAACTCATGTTCAGTTGATTATTTGCCATGACCCCCAGTTCTTTTTTCAGAGTCATAGGTTCACAGGGTAGTGCTGCCCATTCAGTAAGTATGGCCTACATTCTTTGTTCCTATATGTACATTTATATTTAGCTGTATTAAAACACATACTGTTTGCTTGCACCCAGTTGAGCAAGTGGTCCAGCTCTCTCTGAATCAATGACCTGTCCTCTTCATTATTTACTGCTTCTCCTATCTTTGTGTCATCTGCAAACTTTATCAACGATGATTTTATATTTCTTCCAGATCATCAATGACCCACAATGTGTGTGTTCAGCAGAAAGCTTGCTACAGGAACTTCACATGGCACTCATTTCCAGTGCCTCACAGCCAATGTCAAGTGGAAGGAGGTGGTTTAGCTACATAAGTTATGGCAGGGATTAAGCAAAGAAATAAAGGATGAGTTAGCTTGCACTGAGAGCCCCTCCAGTTTAGACACCTTTATTAATCTGTCCCTTTGCATTGACACTTGGATTTGACTGTTTGTTTGAAAAGTGTGAATTGGGAGTGCTGCGTTCCAGGTGGGCCTTGAGTGGGCCTGACTGTTATAAAAAGGCAATCGGCAGTGAACCAGCTGAGCGGCGAACAGTGGAGGCCAGCAGAAGGAGTTTTTTACCTCAGTTATTTGACGCTGATGTGATCACTTCTGAAATAATGTGTCCAGTTCCAATGCCCACAATTCAAAAAGGATGTTGATAATTTGGAGAAGGCTTAGAGAAGAGCCATAAGAATAATTATGATAATAATTAGACCTTGTTATCTCTAGCTTGCTTGCTAGCACACATATATATACTGCCCCTGGATATTTCCATTACATGCATCTGAGGAAGTGGGTATTCACCCACGAAAGCTCATGCTCCAAAACGTCTGTTAGTCTATAAGGTGCCACAGGATTCTTTGCAGCTTTTAAAGAATAATTAAAGTATTAGAAACCATGCCATATACAGCTAGGCTCAAGAAGCTCAGTCTATTTAGCTTTACCAAGAGACAGTTAAGAGGTGACTTGATTACAGTCTATAAATACCCACATGGGGAACAAATATTTAATATTGGGCTCTTCAATCTAGTAGCAAAAGGTGCAACACAATCCAACGGCTGGAAGTTGAAGCTAGATAAATTTAGACTTGAAATGAAGCATACATTTTTAATGGTGAGAGTTGTGGTTAGATGTTTGTCTGCATGTGTACGTTTTTCCTGTGTGCTGTCCCAGCTCCGCACAGACAGCTGGCACAGCAGACCTCAAGCGAACCACCCAATGACCACAAGATCGCCTAAGGTGTGAAGACACTCAGCCAGGTTTATTGTTGACAAAGCATGGTAATAGCACCTGGCAGACTCTACGAGGATACTAAGACATGTATGTCCACGACAAATGAATGTAGCTCACTGAATAGCGGGATTTTTCATTCCCCCTTCGGCTAGCCAAAGATTCTTCTTTTGAAATACATCTTTATACCCTGATACAAACTAGTTACGTACTGCCTCTGACATAGTTACTGCCCCGTGAGGTGGCTAATTATTACCCATCACCTTGTATATAATGGTTTGAGCAAAACATTTTTATTTATTACACTGTTAGCCTGACCTTATCTTTTAGGAGGGGAGTCAGTGTGTTCCTGTTATCCTTGGGGAATGTTTTTGTAACATCTTTGTTACCAAGATGTTTTGGTACCACTTGATAGCGGGATGTGTTTGTGTGTGTACTGAGTGCTTAGCACTTCTTAACCCTGTTCTTGCCAAATTTTGTAAACAGATTCTGCCTTATACTAGGCCTCTACTACAAGGACTTATGTCTCAGGCTGTCTTCCTATTACAAGAGTCATTAACCATTGGAACAATTTACCAAGGGGCATGGTGGATTCTCTATCACTGACCATTTTTTAATCAATTTTTGGTGTTTTTCTAAAAGCTATGCTCTAAAAATTGTTTTGAGGAAGTTGTATGGCCTGTGTCATATAGGAGGTCAGATTAGATGATCATAATTTTCTCTTCAGGCCTTGGAATCTGTTTAAGAGGGGAAATGTAAGGGTTGAGATGCTGGGTTTGGCAGTGAAAGGGAATGAGTAATTGAAGGACTTGACAGTAGATCTGTTTATATAAATGAGACAATGCATATTCATTGTTTTGCAAATTAGGAAACACTTGATTAGCATAAACCCTCAGCATTTCAAACGTATAGGCTCAACAGGTATGGTTCTAAACTGTCATTCTGCTGGACATAAGACAATCTCAAATTATTGAAGGATAGGGGTTTTCTTGCACCTACAACTGAAGGAACTCATGCTAACCATTGTGGGAGTCACTATACTGAACTAGCTGGATCACTGGTCTAACGCAGTCTGGTTATCTCTATAATGCTGTAGGACTAGCATTATTTACTCTTCAATAAAATATAACAGTAAAAATTACCACAAATTCTTTTTTAAAAAAAGAAATTTCTTAGGGTCAAATATAGATACACTTACTCATACTGAGTAAATATCTTATTTCTTGATAAGTCTTACTGGTTTCAGCAGGGCTACATAAGGAAAACGTTACTACTCACTGTGAGTAAGAGAATTGGACTCTGACCCCAAATTAATTCCTGCAACAGTAAAGGCATGTAACAGGGTTCACTCACCACTCCTGGAGCCACCTGCTGGCTGTCTTGGGAATTAGCTCTGCGTGTTAGTGTGCCCTCTTCAGTTAGTGCCTTGATACTGTCACGCTTGCTCTAGGACCCATGTCTCTCCAAGAACTGTGGCATCTTCTTCAGAGACACAGCCCTCCGACTGTGCCACACACTGTGCTCCCCCCTTCCAGGGGACCTGCAGTCCACATTAGTGGCTACTGCAGCAAATTGTCTGGCCACCTCCTCATGGCCCCGGCATCCTCTTTGCCCTTGACTTAGGGCCTCAGCCTGAAAACCCCAGCAGCCAACCAGGAGCTGTCTCTGGCTATCCTGGTCCTTGCTAGCAGCAATGCTCTGTTCAGGGTGCTGGCAGTTCTCTCAGCTCTCCAGAGACACAGTCCTTCCTCCCTGGGCTCCCAGCAGAGAACTGCCTTCCTCTGCCTACAGATCCCTTTTTTATATGGGCCTACATGGCCCTGCTTGGCTTCTCCCTTCAGCCCTTCTCTGATAGCTGCCTCCTGCGCAGCCTCCATAGGGCTCTATTAACCCCTTAGAGCCCAATGTAGGGCAGGCGCCCCATCACAAGGCACAATGAACCTATATCCTTCATTAGATACACTGGGAGAACAATAAAAGGGTGAACCATTCAAACCAACTAAGTTTTAGTCATCTGTGGCAGATGACAGAACAAGAAGCAATGGTCTCAAGTTGCAGTGAGGGAGGTCTACATTGGATATTAGGAAAAACTATTTTACTAGGAGGGTGGTGAAGCACTGGGATGTGTTACCTAGGGAGGTGATGGAATCTCCATCCTTAGAGGTTTTAAAAGCCCAGCTTGACAAAGCCATGGCTGAAATGATTTAGTTGGGGTTGGTCCTGCTTTGAGCAGGGGGTTGGACTAGATGACCTCCTTAGGTCTCTTCCATCCCTAATATTCTATGATTCTACGATTCTAATCTTACATACACATTATACCAATCTCAGTTACATAAACACTATTAGTTTCAATTTAACTAGATTATTAGCTCAGTTCTCTCTTAAACCTCTGCTCCCATTGCAACTGTACTGGCTAACCTATTTTCAGTTATTTTAGATAAACTGGTGCAAAACCTTCTAGCATCTCAAAGTATTAAACTTTTAACTATGATAACATTAAATACCTGTTTAGTTTTTTAGATAGTCTACAAGTTTGTACAAAGTAACTCCAATCATTTCATTATTTCCAAAATTTGCATCTTCTTTTATGTTTCAGTTCCAGTGTTGCCATCTATTGGTGAGTTCACATGCTGACCTTGGCTACAGAATTTTTTATTTCATCTGAGAGGAACCCTAGGAAATAATTGTATGTTATCTGGCCATATTGGTTAGAGAAACTTTGGCCTTTTAATAGATCAGCCATTCCCAGAACAGATATTTACATCTAGGTGCTAGCTACACAGATGGGATGTTTTGCGTACTAATTAATTGCGTAAAATTCAGACCTGCTGTAATCAGACACAACTCAACTGACCTTTACTTACTTATACCAGGTCTTAGTTCGACCCAGTAAAGTAAATTAAAATAATTCCATTACTTCATAATGAAAAAGAAATGCAAAATAGCAGCTTGGGTTGTGCCTTGGTTACCTCAGGGTAGGTCTAAACTGTCCAGATCAGCGGGTAGTGATTGATCTATTGGGGATCGATTTTACCATGAGATATGAAAAAATCGATCCCCAATCGCTCTGCCATCGACTCCGGAACTCCATGCTGCTAGAGGGGGAAGTGGGGTCGACGGGGAAGCGGCAGCAGTTGACTTGCCGCCATCCTCATGGCCAGGTAAATTGACATAAGATATGCCAACTTCAGCTACGCTATTCGTATTGTGTATCTTAGGTTGACCCCCACCCCCGCCAGTGTAGACCTAGTCTCAGATGCTGCCTGTTCTCCTAATGCGACATAATTGATGTTCCATTCTTTGAACATCACTTAGGCTGGGTTTCCTCTTTCTAAAGGTTTATCTCTTGAACTTGAAGAGCCTAGCCATTAGGCTAGCTAGTTTAGCCTAGCCATTGGGGTTTTTGTCCTAATTTTTGGCTTCCTTTTTTGTGTCAGGGTTGGCAAGCCTTCTTTGTTTCTGAGATTTTTAATTCTATAATTTTTTCTTTAGGGTCTTTCTAACTAGCTTCCTCTTTATTATTTTTAAATATCTTTCCTAAAGTTTAGTGCCACTGTCACAGTATTAATTTTTAATAGACATCTTCCTCAAAGACATTGAATTCAGTTATGAGAGAAGGAACTAGTCAATGTGAGTAGTGGTACCACAATTTCATCCTTCAGTATTGTTTTGTAGGTCTGCTGCATTTACTTCTGGTATCAACTCTTGTGTGTTATTTAGGACTAAGTAGCTCCTTGTCTTGTGAGCTGTAGAACTGGCTATTCTAAGAAGCGGTTATGTATGACATAATGAAATTGCTTCTCTATACTATTTCCCTATATAACGTATGATCAGTTAATATTTGGATAGTTGAAGCCACACATTTTTACTCTGAATTAGTTCTGATCACCAGAGCCATTTTCTCTTTTATTCATCTGATTCTCCCACTTTGTGATTCAGATTCTGCAGGGCTCTTATGTGATGGTTCAGTGAGGTGGGAAGAGTGAGGAAAGAGCAAAAGTAGCCTTCATCCCAGCACCTTTCTGTGGCTGATGTAAGGGCCATGCACAACTGAACACCCTGAGAGCAGAAGTTACATACATAAATTCAAAAGACAAGCGATACTTCAGAAGTATTAGCTCTTTCATTAGCTAGAACAGTTTGTGCATATACTTAAATTTTTTTGGAAGATGTTCAAAAGAATCTTTTGTTGTTAGTAAAACACACATGTTGCTTCCTATTAGCTTGGAATGTTTCTTTTCTTGGGCCAATTTCTTCTGTGCATGAGATGAGTTTAGAAGAAGCTCCGGGTAAAGAGTATAAATAGTGGATTTCAAACTTTTTTTTTCTGGCGACCCAGATGAAGAAAATTGTTGATGCCCACAACTGAATGGAGCTGGGGATGGTGGGTTTGGTAGGGGCTCAGAGCTGGGACAGAGGGTAGGGGTGTGGAGGTGAGGTCTGCAGTGTGGGGCTGGGTATGAAGGATTCAGGTTGTGGGAGGGGTTCAGGACTCTGGGCTGGGGTTGCAGGCTCTGGGGTGGGGCCAGGGATGAAAGATTTGGGGTGCAGTAAGGGGCTTCAGGTTTGGGGTGGTCTCAAGGCTGAGGCAGGGGCTTGGGGCACAGGTTTGGGGAAGGGGTTACTTTGGGTAGCTCCTGGTAAGTGGCGCAGTGGGGATGCTAAGGCAGGCTTCCTGCCTGTCCTGGCACTGTGGACCACGCTGCACCCTGGAAGCAGCAGGTCCGGCTCTTGCCACAGGCACTGCCCCCCCTCAGCTCGGGGTGGAGTCAGCGTGCAGAGCCCCATGCCCATCCCCGCCTATTAGCTGGACTTCCTGCTCGCTGCTTATGGGGCTCAGCGCAGTGTCAGAACAGGTAGGGACTAGCCTGCCTTAGCCAGGCAGCACCACCAATGGGACTTTTAACAAGCTAATCAGCAGTGCTAACCGGAGTCACCACTACCCAGTGCCTTACATCCTGTGACCCAGTGCTCTCAGTTTGATGTGACTCGCAGTTTGAAAACCGCTGGCGTAAGGTGTGGAAAGCATAAAACCCAGGACAGTTTCTAAATGGGTTTAAAATATTTTTATAGGGATTTAAGTTAGTTGAGCACTAATTGGATGGAAAAATGAACATTTACACCAAATTTGATTTGCATGTCTTACAAAATTATATCACAGTACATGATGCTTTTGCAAGATATTTCAAGATGAACAAAATACATCTCGCCTGGTAACCATGATAACATGTTCATTTTCTATGAAATAATCATTTGTGGTGTTAACTTTACCGGTCACTGACTTTGCATTAAGTAGCAATAATAGAGAAATAGGGACCCTATTTATCAAACCCCTAAAGTCCTGAAAATGAAACAAACACCTCCGAATAAGAAGAGTGGTGTTTTTATTAAATACTGTGAACTTAGATTAGACTTGATAACTAGTTTTTTTCTAACCATGACAAGAATCAAACGATCTACGTCCTCACAACAAATTACCACAGACGTCAATATTTCCAAACAATGGCAGCATTGCTGAACCCTATCAGATCCCATCAGATATTAACTGAAGGACCCAGTGGCAGCATCTTCTGCTTCAATATGGGTATTCAGGGCAGGTAGTAAGAGTGAGCTTAAAGATACAAACCTCCTAGACTCCCAATAATCCACATCCCCAAATTCTAACTCTCCTCCAAAACTCATCCCCAATCAACCCTCTTTATGAGTCTGCACCATGATGAAATCATGCTGTCTAAATCTAATTCTTCCTCCAAACTCAAACAACAGTATCAGAACCTCATAACTCCCAACTCATAACTCCCACCATCTTAACCTCACTGATTCACAAACCACTCTCCCCACATAAGAACGGCCATACTGTGTCAGATTAAAGGTCCATCTAGCCCAGTAACCTATCTTCCAACAGTGGCCAATGCCAGGTGCCCTAGAGGGAATGAACAGAACAGGCAATCATAAAGTGATCCATCCCCTGTCAGCCATTCTCAGCTTCTGGCAAACAGAGGCTAGGGACACCATCCCTGCCCCTCCTGGCTAATAGCCATTGATGGACCTATTGTCAGTGAACTTATCTAGTTTTTTTTAACCCTGTTATAGTCTTGACCTTCACAACATCCTCTAGCAAAGAGTTCAACAGGTTGACTGTGCATTGTATGAAAAAAATACTTGATTTTGTTTCTTTTAAACCTGCTGCCTATTAATTTCATTTAGCAGCCCCTAGTTTTTGTGTTATGAGAAGGAGTCAATAACACTTCCCTTTTTACTTTCTTCACACAGGTCATGATTTTATAGACCTCTTTCATATCCCCCCTTAGTCATAACTTTTCCAGGCAGGAAAGTCCAAGTCTTATTAATCTCTCCTCATATGGCACCTATTTCATACCCCTAATCATGCCCTTTTCCAATTCCAATATATCTTTTTTGAGATGGGGCGACCACATCTGTACGCAGTCAAGATGTGAGCATACCATGGATTTATATAGAGGTAATATGATATTTTTTGTCTTATTATCTATCCCTTTCTTAATGATTCCCAACTTTCTGTTGGCTTTTTTGACTGCCATTACATACTAAGTGGATGTTTTCAGAGGACTGCCCACAATAATTCCAAGATCTATTTCTTGAGTGGCAACAGCTAATTTAGACCCCATCATTTTGTATGTATAACTGGGATTACATTTTCCAACTTCATTATTTTGCATTTATTAACACTGAGTTTCATCTGCCATTTTGTTGCCCATTCACCCAATTTTGTGAGATCCTTTTATAGCTCTTCATAGTCTGCTTGGGACTTAACTATCTTGAGGAGTTTTTTATCATCTGCAAATTTTACCACATCACTTTTTACCGGATCATTTATGAATATGTTGAATAGGACTGGTCCCAGGACAGACCCTTGAGGGACATCACTATTTACCTCTCTCCATTCTGAAAACTGACCATTTATTCCTACCCTTTGTTTTTTGCCTTTTACCCAGTTACTGATCCAAGAGAGGACTTTCCCTCTTGTCCTACGGCTACCTACTTTGCTTAAGAACTTTTAGTGAGGGACCTTATGAAAGGCTTTCTGAAAATCCAAGTATACTATATCCACTGATCACCCATGTCAACATGTTTACTGACCCCCTCAAAGAATTCTAAATGATCGGCGAGGTATGATTTCCCTTTAGAAAAGCTGTGTTGACTCTTCCCCAACAAATAGTGTTCATCTGGGTGTCTGATAATTCTGTTCCTCACTATAGTTTCAACCAATTTGCTTGGTACGGAGGTTAGGCTTACTGGCCTGTAATTCCCAGGATTGCCTCTGGAGCCTTTTTTAAAATTTAGCATCACATCAACTTTACTCCAGACATCTGTTACAAAGGCTTGTTTTAGCAATAAATTACATACCAGAGTTAGTTCTGCAATCTCACGTTTGAGTTCTGAAGGAACTCTTGGGTAAATAGTCCTGGTGACTTCTTATTGTTTAATTTATCAATTTGTTCTAAAACCTCCTTTCTTGACACCTCAAGCTGGGACAGTTCCTCAGATCTGTCACCTAAAAAGAATGGATGAGGTTTGGGAATGTCTCTCACACCCTCAGCCATAAAGATGGATGCAAAGAATTCTTTTAGTATCTCTATGATGGTCTTGTCTTCCTTGGTTGCCCCTTTAGCACCTTGATCATCTATTGGTTGAGTTAAATGAAGTACCCCTCTCCCTCTCTCAGCTGTTTCGTGCAAAGGTAAGCAGCCTCTGTGTACAAATATAGAATCAGGTCCTGCAGTCAAGATAGAAGGAAGAATGCCTATCTTCCCCTGGTTCATGGATTGCAGTGGGGCTTAGGTGTCTAGATGCCTAGTGAGTAGATGCCGAGTGAGTTTAAATCTGGGATTTAAGCACCTAAATTTCTTTGTGAGTCTAGCCCCTGCCAAGAGGAGATTAATGATGTAGTTATAGGTGGAGTGCTACCACCACAGGTCTGAAGTTCTCTTAATTAGAAAATGAAGCAGTTGTTCAAGCAGACAGGCAGGGTTGCCCATAACCATAAGTTTCCTGGACAATTTGGGAGACCTAGCAGCTGGGCTGTTGTCATAAACAGAGAGCTAAGGGTTAATGTCTCTGTCACCTGAAGCACCTGACCAGAGGACCAATCAGGAAACCGGATTTTTTCAACTTTGGGTGGAGGGAATTTTGTGTCTGAGGTCTTTGTCTGTCTGCCTGCTTTCTCTGAGTTTTGGAGAAGTAGTTTCTGCTTTCTAATCTTCTGTTTCTAAGTGTAAGGACAAAGAGATCAGATAGTAAGTTATATGGTTTCTTTTCTTTGGTATTTGCATGAATATAAGTGCTGGAGTGCTTTGATTTGTATTCTTTTTGAATAAGGCTGTTTATTCATATTTCTTTTAAGCAATTAACCCTGTATTTGTCACCTTAATACAGAGAGACCATTTGTATGTATTTTTCTTTCTTTTTTATATAAAGCTTTCTTTTTAAAACCTGTTAAAGTTTTCTTTACTGGGAAATTTCAGGGAAATTGAGTCTGTACGCACCAGGGAATTGGTGGGAGGAAGAAATCAGGGGGAGATCTGTGTGTGTTGAATTTGCTAGCCTGATTTTGCATTCCCTCTGGGTGAAGAGGAAAGTGCTTTTGTTTCCAGGACTGGGAACGGAGAGGGGGAGTCACTCTGTTTGGATTCACAGAGCTTGTGTCTGTGTATCTCTCCAGGAGCACCTGGAGGGGGGAAGGGAAAAAGGATTATTTCCCTTTGTTGTGAGACTCAAGGGATTTGGGTCTTTGGGTCCCCAGGGAAGGTTTTTCAGGGGGACCAGAGTGCCCCAAAACACTCTAATTTTTTGGGTGGTGGCAGCAAGTACCAGGTCCAAGTTGGTAACTAAGCTTGGAGGTTTTCATGCTAACCCCCATATTTTGGACGCTAAGGTCCAAATCTGGGACTAGAGTTATGATATGAGTGGCAGCGGTTACGGGATAGACAAAATCCAGAAGCCAGTAGGAATATTATTTTTTTCTCTTCTCTGCTAAGGGCTTTTTAGCAGAGAGAAACAGTTTGGGTTTAAAAGAGAATTTTTTTTTCTGCTCTCTGGCAGTTTGTGGCTTGCATGTTAAGCAAGAAGCCATTACCAGACTGTTAAGGGTCTTTTGTCACACAATAGCCCTCCCATTAGGAGGCAAGTACCAGAACTATATACATGCAAATAAAGTGGTTCTTCTAGTTTACGCTAGAGAAAGAAAGGGAAATAAGCACTGTTGCTAGGCAGACTTCAGGAGGCAACAGAGAGCCTGCAGTTCAGACAATAAACACCGGAGGGCACCCCAACACAAGAAAACACGATGTCACGAAAACCAGAGGCAGTACAGCTCGAGGCAATGGAAAAACAGATGGAACTGCTCAGAACACAGATGGCCAAAGATGAGGCAACTCACAAACAAGAGATGGAAAGGCTACAAAAACAAGAAGAAGCCAAAAATGCAGCCCACCACAGAAAACTACAAGAAGAAGAGGTAGCCCGCCGCCGAGACATGGAAAAACAACAAAAACAGCTGGAACTCCAGAGGGAAGCCCACCGACAGGCCATGGGATTAGAAAAGGCTAAGCAAAACACAGCCAACCCTAACAACCCTGCGCCAATGATTGTTCCACAGCACAGGAAATTTCCCACCTACAAGGCAGGTGATGACACCGAGGCCTTCTTGGAAAATTTTGAAAGAGCCTGTCTTGGGTACAGCATCCCTGAAGACCAGTACATGGTAGAATTGAGGCCACAGCTCAGTGGACCTTTAGCAGAGGTGGCAGCTGAAATGCCTAAAGAGAACATGAACGACTATAAACTTTTTCAAACCAAGGCCAGATACAGGATGGGGATAACCCCGGATCATGCCTGTCGGCGTTTCAGAACCCAAAAGTGGAAACCAGATGTGTCATTTCCCAAACACGCCTACTACGTTGGGAAAAATTATGAGGCCTGGATATCAGGACACAATGTTAAAATCTTGGAAGAACTGCACCTCCTCATACAAATGGAGCAGTTCTTGGATGGTGTTCCTGAGGACATCACACGGTACATACAAGATGGAAAACCCAAAAATCTCGCTGAGGCGGGGGAGATTGGAGCCAGATGGATGGAAGTAGCAGAAAGCAAGAAAGCTACGGTCAAGGGGAACGAATACCCCAGGGGGCACACCGACCATAAACCTTACAACCGAGGACAGCCAAAGACCCCACATACAATCCAAGTCAAGCCACAGACGCCCTATTCTTCCACCTCACCAGTCTCCAGTAACTCACCTCGGCCCAGTGACCCATCAGATGGAAGATGCTTAAAGTGTAATGAACTGGGACATATCAAGGCCAACTGTCCCAAGAACACCATGCGAGTGCAATTCATTACACCACCATCACACCAAAGATTCCCAGGCCCGGATGCCTCTCAAATACCCTTGGAGCGAAGGGAAAATTTGAGAGTGGGCGGAAAGAAGGTTACTGCGTGGAGAGACACGGGGGCACAAGTGTCAGCTATCCACCAATCCTTCGTAGACCCCAAATTCATCAACCCAAAGGCCAAAGTTACAATTTACCCCTTCATGTCACAAGCTGTAGACTTGCCTACAGCTGAACTGCCTGTCCAGTACAAAGGCTGATCAGGAATGTGGACTTTTGCAGTCTATGACAATTATCCTATCCCCATGCTACTGGGGGAAGACTTGGCCAACCAGGTGAAGTGGGCCAAGAGAGTGGGAATGGTTACACGTAGCCAAACCAGGCAAGCTTCCAGACTCATTCCTGTTCCTGAGCCGTCCACAGAGGCCCCATCTGTGTTACCAGAGACCCAGACAGAGGTAGTGGACCCGGATTCCATGCCTACCACTGAAACAGCCACAGCACCTCCAGTCCCAGGCCCGGAACTGGAACAGCAACCAGCACCAGCAAGTGCAACCACATCTTCAAACTCAACGCCAGAGGGCGCCAGCGAGCCAGAACTGGCAGAAGCAAAAGACAGCCATACCCAAAAGGCTCAGCCAGAGCCTGAAATACCCTCAGGTGCACCAGCGGAGAGCGGTTCACCAGCAACGGAAACAAACCCCTCATCTACATCGCTTCCAGGGGGACCAAGCCCAAGTCCACAGTCTGAGGAAGAACTGGTGACCCCAGCCTCAAGGGAACAGTTCCAGACTGAGCAGGAAGCAGATGACAGCCTTCAGAAAGCTTGGGCGGCGGCACGGAGCACCTCACTGCCTCTCAGCTCTTCTAATCGATCCCGGTTTGTTATAGACCAAGGACTTTTATACAAGGAGATTCTTTCTGGTGGACACCGGGAAGAATGGCAGCCGCAAAAACAGTTGGTGGTTCCAACTAAGTACCGGGGGAAGCTTTTAAGCTTAGCCCATGATCATCCCAGTGGCCATGCTGGGGTGAACAGAACCAAGGACCTGTTGGGGAAGTCCTTCCACTGGGAGGGGATGGGCAAGGATGTTGCCAAGTATGTCCGGTCTTGTGAGGTATGCCAAAGAGTGGGTAAGCCTCAAGACCAGGTCAAGGCCCCTCTCCAGCCACTCCCCATAATTGAGGTCCCATTTCAGTGAGTAGCTGTGGATATTCTGGGTCCTTTCCCAAAAAAGACACTCAGAGGAAAGCAGTACGTACTGACTTTAGTGGACTTTGCTACCCGATGGCCAGAAGCAGTAGCTCTAGGCAACACCAGGGCTAACACTGTGTGCCTGGCCCTAACAGACATTTTTGCCAGGGTCGGTTGGCCCGCCAACATCCTTACTGATTCAGGATCTAATTTCCTGGCAGAGACTATGCAAAAACTGTGGGAAACTCATGGGGTGAATCACTTGGTTGCCACCCCGTACCACCATCAAACCAATGGCCTGGTGGAAAGGTTTAATGGAACTTTGGGGGCCATGGTACGTAAATTCATCAACGAATACTCCAATAATTGGGACCTAGTGTTGCAGCAGTTGCTGTTTGCCTACAGGGCTGTACCACATCCCAGTTTAGGGTTTTCACCGTTTGAACTTGTGTATGGTCACGAGGTTAAGGGGCCATTACTGTTGGTGAAGCAACAATGGGAGGGGTTTACGCCTTCTCCAGGAACTAACATTCTGGACTTTGTAAGCAACCTACAAAGCACCCTCCGACACTCTTTAGCCCTTGCTAGAGAGAACCTAAAAGATGCTCAGGAAGAGCAAAAGGCCTGGTATGACAGACATGCCAGAGAACGTTCCTTCAAGGTAGGAGACCAGGTTATGGTCTTGAAGGCGCAACAGGCCCATAAGATGGAAGCATCATGGGAAGGGCCATTCACGGTCCAAGAGCGCCTGGGAACTATAAACTACCTCATAGCATTTCCCAATTCCTCACTAAAGCCTAGAGTGTACCATGTTAATTCTCTCAAGCCTTTCTATTCCAGAGACTTACAGGTTTGTCAGTTTACAGTCCAGGGAGATGATGCTGAGTGGCCTGACGGTGTCTACTACGACGGGAAAAAAGACGGTGGCGTGGAAGAGGTGAACCTCTCAACCACCCTGGAACGTCTGCAGCGGGAACAAATCAAGGAGCTGTGCACTAGCTTCGCCCCATTGTTCTCAGCCACCCCAGGACGGACTGAACGGGCATACCACTCCATTGACACAGGTAATGCTCACCCAATCAGAACCCCACCCTACCGGGTGTCTCCTCATGCCCAAGCTGCTATAGAACGGGAGATCCAGAACATGCTACAGATGGGTATAATCCGCCCATCTACCAGTGCATGGGCATCTCCAGTGGTTCTGGTACCCAAACCAGATGGGGAAATACGCTTTTGCGTGGACTACCGTAAGCTAAATGAGGTAACTCGTCCGGACAACTATCCAATGCCACGCACCGATGAGCTATTGGAGAAGTTGGGACGTGCCCAGTTCATCTCTACCATAGACTTAACCAAGGGGTACTGGCAAGTACCGCTAGATGAACCTGCCAAGGAGAGGTCAGCATTCGTCACCCATGTGGGGGTGTATGATAGCTGTACATCTCTTCCAAAAATCTTGTTCATTTTTTAATTATTTGCTGGATATTTTTATTACTCATGTAAATGTCTAATACATTTTCAATCCAGTGAACATTTTGGTCTCAGTGATATGTTATGGCAATAAGTTGCACAAGCTAATTGCATGGAAAAAGTATTTCATTTAATTAATTTTTACCAGTCACTACACAGAGTAACCAGGCATTATTTCATTTTTGTTAGTAGCCATTAGAGTATTTTTTAATTATTGATATATAGTAAATTTCATAAAGTTTAAGACCAAAAGGTCATCTAATCTGACCTGTAAATCACAGGTCATTAAATTTCATGCAGATACCTTTATATTAAGCCCAAGGATTTCAGTTAGACTACAACATTTCAGTCCTCAGGAGTCTAAACTATGCCACACTGAGAAAACAAGGAGTCACCAATACCCAAGGCTCCAGATAATTGATTAGGTAAAATATGCCCAGATAAGGAGAAGGGAGGGCCCTGTTCCCTAGGAGCAATGAATGAGTTCTTGAGAGTTTGCATGTTTGCTGGTTTATTTTCTGTTTGTTTTCTATTTGCAGAGGCTGGTAGGGAGCAGTGTGCTATGAGAGAAGCAGAACCTTTGACTACAGTGAAGCTCAGATTAGGGGGTGGGGCTTCCCTTATTAATGGGCCTTTAAAGGCAGCCAAGTATCCAGCCAATTGCACAGGAGGAGCAACACAGGAGTCAGCAAACAGAGCAGAAAATGGGGGAGTTTGAGGCAGTGAGTAGTGTTCTGTTTTAGTTTTGTGTGTTTTTCCTCTTGACAGAGCTTAGGAGGGAAGGCTATGACAGCTACAGAGGCAGCAGCAGTAGTGTCCCAAGGAATGGAAGAGACAATGAAGATGACTGGATGTGGAAGCTGCAGAATGTACATTTATCCTGGAACAGGTACCTGAAAGATGCTTCATTTGTATGAAGTGCCACCTAACAGATCTGATTGAAGAGATCTGAGGTTTGGAGATGCAGATAGAAACTATGGTTACTTTTTAAAAGGGAATTGAATGGATGATATAGGGAAGGTGAGAGAATGTTGAAGGGAAAACTCAAGACTTGCAGATGCAAACTGGACTGGACAACTATGAGGGGAGGCTGCTGGATGAAGAAAGTGGCCAGTGGAAGCATATGAATATGAGAACCAGGCAGAAGAAAAGTCTGGCTAGTGACGGAGAAATAGAGCTCAAAACCAGGTTTGCTGAGTTGAAAAATGAAGAAGGGGCACAGCAGGCAATAGCAAAATGAGAGAGCAAGGAAGAAGGGGAAGAATCAATGAAGAGAGCCACAATTTGAAGCTCCAGGAAGATAGAGGATGACTTGCAGATGATTGCATGTGAAAACAGAAGACAAGACTTGCAGCCAGAAAGAACATAATGGGGGCAGTCTGGGGACTTGCACCAACACCAGAAAAAGGAAGGTCTACTTGACTGGGGACTCCCTACTAAGAAGAACAGATAGGCCTGTCACCAGAGCTGATCTGGAGAACAGAAGGGTGTGCTATCTGCCAGGAGCTAAGACACAGGATGTGGACCTGAGGCTGAGAGGTTCCTAATGGGACCAGGAAAGAATCCACTGATTGTCCTTCACATGGGAATAAACAATACTGCTATATTCTAACTGGAAAGTATCAATGGAGACTTCCCCAGGCTGGGGAAGACACTTCAAGAAAGGGAGGCTCAGGTGATATTCAGTGGGATTGTACCTTTCCCTACAGGTGGAAAGCAAAGGCAAGACAAGATTATGACGATCAACAGATGGCTCAGGTGGTAGTGTATTACGAGGACCTTGTGATGTTCAACCACTGGAAGGAATTCATCGATCTACAACTGTTCTCATGGGATGGACTCCACCAGAGTAGGAATGGAAATAGACTTCTGGTATGGAGGCTGGTATAACTGACTAAAAGAGCTTTAAACCAGGAATTTAAACCAGGGGAGACAGCTGGAAAATGCTTATGCAATCTACACTCCTGATTCTAATATTGAGCTGGAAGAAAATCAAGTAAGAGAGGCTGGAGCAATAGAAAAAAGAACAACAGAGGGTAGGAGAATGGGCATCAAGAGGAAGGATAGTGTCGTTGATATTGGCAGCAGCAGTCAGATAGGCCATACTGGCAGTAGAATAACTACCTAATAGGGATAGGAATCTGGGTGAAGCCAAGCAGCAACAACTAAGATGTCTGTACATCAATGCTAGCAGCCTAGATAACCAAATGGAGAAATTATAACTACTGGTTCAGGAAGTGAAACAGATATAGGGATAATAGAAACATGATGGAATAGTAGTCATGACTGGAGTACAGGTATTGACAGGTATGTGCTGTTTAGGAAAGACAGAAATAAAGGTAAAATTGATGGAGTAGTATTGTATATTAAAGACAAAGCAGACTGTAAAGAAATTAGAAGTGATGGAATGGATAAAATGGAATTTTCTGGGTCAAAATCACTTTTGGGGAAGAAAGGTAACAGAGGCTTCACTAGGATAGTGCTTGGAGTATGCTACAGACCCCCATAATCCAATCTAGATCTGGATACAGACCTCTTTAATATTTGAATGAAATGCATACTATTGGAATTGTGTAATTATGGAAGACTTTAATTTCCCAGACATAGATTGGAGAATAAATGCTACTAAGAATGGTAGGGGCCAGATATTCCTGGATGTGATAGCTGACAGATTTCTTCACTAAATAATCACTGAACAAACAAGAGGTGATGCCATTTTAGATTTAGTATTGGTAAGCAGTGAGGACCTAATAGAAGAACTGATTGTAGGAAACAACCTCGGTTCAAATAATCATGAGCTAATTCAGTTAAACTGAATGTAAGGATAAATAAATAGCTCTGTAACTAGGGTCCTTGAGTTCAAAATGGCAAACTTTAAAAAACAAAGGGAAGTAGTTAGGGAAGCAGACTGGACTAAAAAACTCAAGGATCTGAATGTGGAGAAGGCTTGGAATTACTTTAAGTCAAAATTGCAGAAACCACCTGAACCCTGAATCCCAAGCAAGAGGGAAAATATTGTAGGAAAGTGTTGCAGACTAAACTGGATGAATCATCATCTCAAACAGGGAAGAGAAAGCATGAACGCTACAAGAGATGGGAGAAAGGATGGATCAGCAAGAAAGCTACCTTGTGAAGGTCAGAAAGTATAGAGAAAAAGTGAGAATTGCCCAAAGCCAAGAAGAGTTGGATCTTGAAAAGGAAATTAAAACAAATAGTAAAAGGTTCTTTAGCAAATATAAATGAAAATAAAGCAAAAGAAGTAGTAGTCAGACCACTAAGCATTGAGGATAGGGTGGAGATTAAAGATAAGCTAGGCATGGCCCAACATGTAAACATATGCTTTGCCTCAGTCTTTAATAGGGGTAATAAGGAGTTTAGGAGTCATAGCAGTGTGGCTAATAGAAATGAGAATAGCGAATTAGAAATTATCACATCTGAAGAGGAAGTCAAACTCAAACAGCTTAATGGGACCAAAATGGGGGCGGGGGGAGAGAGAGAGAGAGAGAAAGAGAGGCTGGATAAACTCTATCCAAGAATATTAAAGGAACTGGCTCATGAAATTGCAAACCCAACAGAAAGGATTTTTAATGAATCTGTACCTTGAGGTTTAAAACCTATGACTGGAGACTTGCTAATATAATATGTATTTTTAAGAAAGGGAAAAGAAGTGATCCAGAAAACTACAGGCCCATTAGTTTGACCTCATTTGCATGCACAGTCTTGGAACAATTTTTGAAAGACAATTAGTTAAGGACATAGAAGTAAATGGTAATTGGGATAAAATGCAACATAGTTTTACAAAAAGGTAGGTTGTGCCTAACCAACCTGATCTCTTTCTTTGAGAAGATAACTGATTTTTTTTAGACAAAAGAAATGCAGTAGATCTAATCTATCTGATTTCAGTAAGACATTTGATACAGTTCCAGATGGGAAATTATTACTTAAATTATGGAAGATCGGGAATAATACAAGAATTGAAAGATGAATAAGGAACTGGTTAAAGGAGAGACTACAATGGGTCACACTGAAAGATGAACTGTCAGGCTCCAAGGAAGTTACTAGTGGAGTTCCTCAAGGATAGGTCTTGGGACCAACCTTATTTATCATTTTCATTAGTGACCTTGACGCAAAAAGTGGGAGTATGCTAATAAAATATGTGGATGACACAAAGTTGGGAGCCATTCCCAACACAGAGGAGGATTGGAATGTCATACAAGAAGATATAGAGGACCTTGAAAACTGGAGTAATAGAAATGGGATGAAATTTAATAGCACAAAGTGCAAAATCATTCATTTAAGGACTAACATCAAGAATTTTTGCTATGAGCTAGAGACCTATCAATTGCAGTTGACAAAGGAGGAGAAAGACCTGGGTGTATTGGTTGATCATAGGATGACTATAAGCCACCAATGTGATGAGGGCCACGAAAAAGGCCATGCAATCCCTAAGATTCATCAGGTAAGGTATTTCCAGTAGAGATAGTGAAGTGTTATTGCCATTATGTGAGGCACTGGTGAGACATCATCTGAAATACTGTTGCAATTCTAGTCTCCCATGTTTAAGAGACATGAATTCAAACTGAAACAGGTGCAGAGAAGAGATACTAGGATGATCAAGGCAACAGAAAACTTGCCTGACAAGAAAAGACTCAAGGAGCTTGGCTTGTTTAGCTTAACAAAACAAAGGCTAAAGGGAGAATGATTGCTCTCTATAAATACCTCAGAGGGATAAATACCAGAGAGGGAGGGAGAGGAATTCTTTAAATTAAGCATCAATGTTGGCACAAGAACAAATGAATATAAATTGGAAATCATCAAGTTTAGGCTTGAAATTAGACAATATTTTAACCATAAGAGGAGTGAAGTTCTTAAACTCTATGAATCTATGATTCCAGTAGGTGATCTACATCCCATGCTGAAGAGAAAGGTGAAAAAAAACCCAGGCTCTTTGTCAATCTAAGCTTTGGACAAATTCCACCTTCACTTGAACCCTGGCTCCAAGCATGTAAGCAAGGCACACCAGGCAGGCATCTAGAAAGAGGGTGGAATACTCTGTACCTCAAAATAGCACCCTGTAACCCCCATTTCCACCACTGTTCTATGATTATGAAATGTTTCATACAAAGTATGCCTTGTGAGGTATCATTTGAGAAGGCACGATCTGTTGAACATTACTCTCATGTTGAATTATATGTATTACCATTGTATTTGCAGTTATGATGTTTCGCTATGTGTGTGGTACTGAAACGTTGTGAATCAGGGACACAACTGCAGCTGGCCTTTCAGTGGCAACAAAAAAGTAACTAACATCCCCAAGTGAGATTTACTTAGGAAATGCTAGCCATGTGTTGATGGCCCATTAAGGAGAATCCAGTCTCCTAGTAGGTCCCTTCCAAAGCATGTAGACAATGGGGATTGCTTAACCCAGTTACTCAGTGGGAGACATAGAATAGGTGATCCCTGACTCCATGTTTGAGACAGTATCTTTCCATACCCATGGATTGGGGGGTATAAACTGGAGACTGTGACATCAGCCCAGGCCCTCTCTCCTCCCACACCAACTCAGAAAGCAGCAAGAACATTTGGAAAAAAAAGACTTTGAACTGGAGAGACTGGTCCCAGGCTTAGCAAGGAATTTAGCCTGTGTTTTGAGAGCTGTGAACTGCTTACAACATGTAGTGGGGTGAGAAATTGCTTGATTCAAATCTTGCTTATCTGATAAATAGTAGAATTTAGACCGATTTTATTATTCTTTCCTATGTAACAAACTTTGACCTCTATGCCTAAGATTTATAAATACTTAAAATCTATCTTTCTGTAATTAATAAACTTATTTTAATGTTTTATCCTTACTAGTGAATTTGTTTAAAGTGCTTGTGGAATCTGTTCAGATTACAAATGCTGGTGCATGTCCACTATCCTTTGATGGAGTGGCAAACTAATTAATGAGCTTGCACCATTCAACAGAAGGCCTTGAGCAGTGTAAGATGGTACATTTCTGGGGCAGAAGACTGGGGGTTGTGTGATTTTTCTGGAGTTCCCCTCTATATAGTTCATGAATCGTTTAGAGAGCATTCATGAAATTTAGCTGGGTGTGTCACTGTATGCTAGTGGCTGAGTGATAACAGTGCCTGCAGATGTTTGCTGCTTGTCACTAGCAAAGCATTGTAAGAGACAGCCCATCCTGGAGAGTTAAGGGAGCACAGTGATCCCACAGTTCCAGTTTGTACCCCAGAGATCCCATCACAGAGCTCAGAATACTGGTCCAACTTATCCAGTGTCCCAACTCCATCTCTGGCTAATCTCTAATGCTGCAGAAGCAGGGAAGGGGGGAAGCTTAATACATGAAGCAATATGTGCATTGGGGAAAATATTCCTTTTTGATGCCTATAAGTAATCAGCTGAAGCCCTGAAAGCATGAGATTAGATTATATTCTTTATCTAGGACTGCAAGTATTGAGTATGTTGAGGGTAATGTAGGCAGTTCAGGTCTCCCTATGACCCAGAAGAGAAGGAGATTAACAGTGGGATTCACAGATTCCAATGCCAGAAGGGACTACCACAACCATGCAGCCTGACACCTTGCACACACAGACTTTAGAACATCTGCAAGAAGCTGGATCATAACATAGCTTTTAAAAAGATATCTAATCTCATTTTTAAGACTCCAAGTGAGGATGAGCCCACCACCTCCCTGGTAAGCTGTTCCAACATTTTCATTGCTAGAAAATTGTGTTTTATTTCATAGAATCATAGGATAAGAAGGGACTGGAAGGGTCATCTAGCTCCCTGACAAGATACAGGATTTGAAAAAACTAGACGAGCACAAGTCCATGGGGCTGGATGCACTGCATCTGAGGATGCTAAAGGAGTTGGCCAATGGCTCTGCAATCACATCCGCCATTATCTTTGAAAACTCATAGCTAGTGTGGGACGTCCCGGATGACTGGAAAAAGGCTACTGTAGTGCCCATCTTTAAAAAAGGGAAGAAGGAGGATCTGGGGAACTATTGGCCAGTCAGCCTCACCTCAGTCCCTGGAAAAATCATGGAGCAGGTCCTCAAGAAATCAATTCTGAAGCACTTAGAGGAGAAGAAATTGATCAGGAACAGTCAGCATGGATTCACCAAGGGCAAGTCATGCCTGACTAACCTAATTGCCTTCTATGAGGAGATAACTGGCTCTGTGGATGAGGGGAAAGCAGTGGAGATGTTATTCCTTGTCTTTAGCAAAGCTTTTGATACTGTATCCCACAGTATTATTGCCAGCAAGTTCAAGAAGTATGGGCTCGATGAATGGACTATAAGGTGGATAGAAAGCTGACTAGATCATCAAGCTCAATGGGTAGTGATCACTGGCTCCATGTCTAGTTGGCAGCCGGTTTCAAGCGGTCCTGGAGATGGTTTTGTTCAATATCTTCATTAATGATCTGGAGGATGGCATGGACTGCACTCTAAGCAAGTATGCAGATGACACTAAACTTGGAGGAGTGGTGGCTACGCTGAAGGGTAGGGATGGGATAAAGAGGGACATAGACAAATTAGAGGATTGGGCCAAAAGAAACCTGATGAGGTTCAACAAGGACAAGTGCAGAGTCTTGCACTTAAGACGGAAGAATCCCATTCACTGTTACAGACTAGAGACTGACTGGATAGGAAGCAGTTCTGCAGAAAAGGACCTAGGGTTTACAATAGATGAGAAGCTGGATATGAGTTAAGAGTGTGCCCTTCTTGCCAGGAAGGCTAACAGAATTTTGGGCTGTATAAGTAGGTTCATTACCAGCAGATCGAGGGATGTGATCAGTTCCCTCTATTCGACATTGGTGAGGCCTAATCTGGAGTACTGTGTCCAGTTTTGGGCCCCACATTACAAGAGGGATGTGGAGAAATTGGAAAAGGTCCAATGGAGGGCAACAAAAATGATTAGGGGGCTGGAGCACATGACTTATGAGGAGAGGCTGAGGGAACTGGGATTGTTTAGTCTGCAGAAGAGAAGATAAAGAGATATGCACAGCTGTTTGTCCCCCCAGGTATGAATACATACTCTGGGTTAATTAATAAGTAAAAAGTGATTTTATTAAATACAGAAAGTAGGATTTAAGTGCTTCCAAGTAATAACAGACAGAACAAAGTGAATTACCAAGTATAATAAAATAAAACACCCAAATCTAAGCCTAATACAGTAATACAACTGAGTACAGATAAAAACCTCACCGGTAAGCTTCCTTTTACAGACTAGTCTCCTTCTGGTCTGGGTCCAGCAATTACTCACACCCTCTGTGGTTATCGTCCTTTGTTCCAGTTTCTTTCAGATATCCTTGGGGTGGAGAGGGTCTCTCTTAAGCCAGCTGAAGACAAAATGGAGGGGTTTCCCACGGGCTTAAATAGACTTTCTCTTGTGGATGGAGACCTCCTCCTCTCTCCTATGCAAAGTCCAACTCCAAGATGGAGTTCTGGAGTCTCCTCGGCAAGTCACATGTCCAAAAACTCACAGTTTTTACAGGCAGAAGCCATTGCCCACATGGTATCTTGAATGTCTCCAGGAAGGCTTCTTATGTGGATTGGAGCATTCCAAGTTGCATTGTTCCTTAAGTGCTTCTTGATTGGGCACTTCACTTTGCAAATTCTTTTCTAAAGAAGTTGACCAAATGCCTTACAAAGCTTACTTAGAAATCAAGCAAGTATACAGCCAATATTCATAACTTCAAGTACAAAATAATATATGTGTACAAATAGAATGAATAGATTCAGTAGACCATAACCATTACAGAGATAAGTTACATGGCACATGTAGCATAAAACATACTCCAGTTATGTCATATTCCCATAAAGCATTATGGGTTACATCACCACAACTACTATCATATCTTCCCTTAATCTCCTCTTTTCCAAACTAAACATACCCAGTTCCTTCAGCCTTTGCTCATATGGCTTGCAGTCCATCCCTCTGATCATCTTTGTCACTCACCTCTGGATCTTTTCCAGTTTCACTACATCCTTTCTATACATTGGTGACCAAAACTGGACACAATACTCCAGGTGAGGCTTAACCAGTGCCAAGTAAAGTGGTACTATCACCTCCCGTGACCTGCATGCTATGCCTCTGTTTATGCAACCTAAAATTGCGTTTCCTTTTTTTTGCAACAACTTTGCATTGCTGACTCATGTTGAGGCTGTGATCCACCATAACTCCCAGATCCTTCTTAGCAATGCTGCTGCCAAGCCAATTTCCCCACCCCCACCCATTCTGTATTTGTACATTTGTTTTTTTCCTTCTGTAAGTGTAGCATCTTACATTTGTTTTCCTTGAATTTCATTTTGTTGTCGATAGCCCAGTTCTCCAATTTATCAAGATTTCTCTAAAATTTAGCTTTATACTCAAAACCCTCACTCTAGCTTTGTATCATCTGCAAATCTGATCAATATGCACTCTATGACCACATCCAGGTCATTAATAAAGATGTTAAACAACACTGGACCCAGAACAGATCCCTGTGGAATCCCACTTGAGACCTTCCTCCAATCCAACATCATTTCATTAATAGTTACTTTTTGTTTGCAGTTGTTTAACCAATTATGTATCCACTTAATGGTAGTTCTGTCAAGCCTGAATTTCTCCAGCTTACTTATCAGAATGCCATGTGTGACTGTCAAAAGCCTTCCTGAAGTCCAGGTATTTTAAATCCACTGCATTCCCCCATCCACCAAATCCATGACCCTGTCATATAAGAAAATCAAGCTGGTTTGGCATGATTTGTTTCTGGTAAATCCATGCTGGCTACTAATGACCATCCCTTCATCCTCCAGTTATTTATAAACTGAATGTTTTATCAATTGTTCTAGTAGCTTCCCAGATAGATTCTTCAAGATTTAATTTTCCTAACTTCAATTTCCAGCCATTATATCCTGTTATGCCTTTGTCAGCAAGGTTAAAAATCTCTCCTGGTGTCAGATACCTTTTCCATGTGTAGCTATCTAGACATGATGATCAAGTCATTTCTCAACCTTCTGTTCTATACATTGAAAAGATGGAACTCCTAAAGCCACACATAGTAAGGCTTGTTTTTGAGCTCTCGGGACATTTTTTGTGGCCCTCCTTTTAGTCTATCTAATATTTCCATGTCCTCCTTGAAGTGTGGATACCAGAATTGGACACAGTGACAGTGCTTCTGTAGTGGTCTCTCCAATGCCCTGTATGGAGGCAAGATCACTTCCCTGCTTCTACTTAATATTCTGCATTGAATAACAGGGATTGTGTTAGTCCTTTTTGCTAGAGCATTGCAATTAGGAGCTCATGCTGAGATTACCTACAATCACCTCTGAGTCACTGCTTTCCAAGACATAGTGTCCCATCCAGTAGGTATAAACTGCATTCTTCATTTCCAGATGTATTAACTTGCATTTGGCTTCATTAAAATGCATTTTGTTATGTAACAGTAAACTGTTCTCACTATTCATTATCCCACCAATCTTTGTATCATCTGCAAATTTTACCAGCAAAGATTTTATATCATCATCAGGATCACAGATTAAAAGTTATTTTTTGTGGTTTACCTGTTTTCACTAAGAAACACTTAGTCCTAGAAATTCAAAGGTGTGTTGCAGAGAAAACAAAGACATATCAGTTATGAATCTATGTATACCAGTCTGTGATAAATTCAAGTAACATAGCTTATGGTCACTGTTCCATGTTTCCCTGTTAGTCTCATATTCTCAGACAGCTCTTCCTAATCAGTAAGAGGTAAATTCAGGAATGCTTCCCTTCCAGTTGGAGTCTTTATTTTCTGGATTACATAGTTGTATTTGCTTTAATTTATAAACTTTTTTTTAATTTTACCTAACTCTATATGTTACCCAACAAATATCTGAGAACAAGATTGTGATACCATGACTTATGTTGAATAGTTTCTGATTCCATGAGTGATACCATTGAAGTCAACAGGATCACTTGTGAAATAAGGGACTAGTATGGATATAAAGTGTCAGTTTTGCCTACTAGATCATAATCTCCATCATTTAATCTTGTGGTACAATCTGTTTCCTGGTTTCTCTCCTGCTCTGATGTGAAGTAAATTGTACTGGGCCTATATTTAGCACACAGTACTTCCTTACACATAAAACCAGGCAAGGGGGTTGGGTCTCGGAGTCTGGGCTCCAGTTAGAGCTCAAATGTCTACACTGCTATTTTTAGCCCTGTAGCACTATCTCTGTGAGCTTAAGACAGTTGACCTGGGCTCTGAGACTCAATGCTATGGGGCTTTTTCTTCTCTTGCAGTGTAGACACACCTCAGCAGAGCAGATCTCAGGTTCCAGACACTCTTCCCCTCCTCCACCCAACTGAGTGGGAGGGGCAATGGCAGCTCTGCAGGTGCTGCTCCCAGAATGAGAGTAGCTAGCACAGAGCAGTAAGGAAGACCCTGTGCACTTTTAATCCTCTGTGCAGGAGCATTAGATGTGCCAGAATCTGGCTCTTAGTTTTTTTCCTTTTTTCAGTTCAGCTCCACCTTTTTCTCTTATAAAGTTTAAAGCCTGCCTAACAAGGTCTGCGAGTTTTGAATCTGGAAGATGATACCTGTTGTGATTAAGTGGAGCCCATCTTACCAAACAGGCTGTAATAAATGGGTCTAGTAAACCATCCTTAGTTTCTTTCCAGGATCAATTATTCCTTTGCCTGCTATTATTAATAATTATGTCTTGTTTATTAAAACAGTATCTAAACATGGTTGGTTCTTTCCAGAAGAAATAAAAGACACAGTCCCTGCTTCCTTGAGATGAGAATGATTTCTGACAAGAAAATCTATATCACTCCTCTCTTGTATACACTTCCCAAATCCCTAAAATGATTCCTACAAAGAATGGAGTCACATCAAATCTTCCTTTCATAGTATTGTTTGTTCTTTTTCTTATTCTATACATCAGTTCTGGCACTTGAGAGGGAGGATATCAACTGCTGCATGGGTAGAAGTTGTGTAATTGAGATTCCTGTCACTTTTCTATTCACTACCCTCAGCTCCTCCCTCCCCTACTTCCTGCCCTGCACTTGTTATTTGACATTCTACAGTGGCTCTTTTCTGCCACTCCACCCTGGCCTAAGAGGCAATCTCAGTTGAAAAAAGGCAATGGCAAGAAATGCAGTCTTGCAGCAATTTGCAACTGTTGAAACTTCCTGTAAGCGTGCAGACTCACCCATGCGGCACCTCCTGTTGGTCTGTTCCAGGAATTAGCTCTCCAGCCTCCAGATGGCCCTCTGCAGGCCAGTGATCCACCTTACTGCTGGCCCCATGTCCCTCCCAGCACCCCAGTGCCCCATTTACCTGGGGTGCTGCCCCCTGGCAGTAACTCCTTTCAGCCTCAGGGTCTCCCCCTCCCAGGGGAACCCCCACCCACTATCCCCGCTTCGCCTCAGTGGTCGGCTACTGCCAGTCCCCATCTAGCCCCCTGCTCACTGGGCAGACTGCAGTGTAAGCGACTCATCATAGGCAAAGAGAGTTCAGACCTGCTGCCTCTGCCTACCCATGGGCTGCCCCTGCAACCCAATACCTGATGGGCCTTACCAGGCCTTCAGCCTGGGGCTTTCCTAGGCCGGAGCTCCCCGACTCCATAGGCCTTTCCCCAGCCCTGCTCCACTCTAGGTTCCCTTCTTGGCACCTTGCAGTCAGGCTCTTCTCCCTCTATAGGCAGAAGGAGACTGACTGGGCTCCTGGCTCACTGCATCTTTTAGGGGCCAGCTGGCTCAGATTGGGGCTTGGCCACAGCTGAGCCTACTTTCCTCCAATCAGCCTAGGCTTCTTGCTGCAGCCATAGCCCTCTCCTGGGCTGTTTCAAGCCCTGCAGGGCAGGAGTGGGTATCCACCCCTCTACACTTCCCCTTTGGGTTATAGGCAGCCAAACAAAGTTTAGAGCAACCCTGAGGCTGCTCTAAGCTGCACCATAAACTCAACTGGCACTGAGTGGCTCCAGAATATGGAAAATGAAACAAGATGTAAAGCCACTTCTGCCCCATCCCTCTTTTCCTGCTCTGAGAGGAGGTTGGCTGGAATGGAGAACCAGGCCCAGCCTGTTTTACTGTTTACATAATAGAAAGAAAAGGAGACTTACCTGGTCTAGCATTGCTAACTGTCAGCAACAGTTACAACTGTCCTAGTCTTAAAACATCCTCCACATCTGTGCACAGTCAAGACCTCAGGGGAAAGCAGAGGGAAAAACTTAAGGAGTGGAGTATATGGGAGATAATGGAGGGTGTGTCCCTAGTGAAAGCAAAGTGTGCAGGGCTTCAAAGTGGAGAAACCTGAATGGAGAGAGCATAAGGGGAAACCTGGGAAAGAAAAACTCAGAGGACTGGGAGACTGAAACAGGGCTAATCCTTGGCATGACTCAAGGGAAAATAAAGAGGTGAGTGTAGGGACCTCAGCAGTGGAAATTTCAATACACAAATAAGGACCTCAGTGAGGAAGGAAAGGAAGTAATGGGTTGTAGCAGAAAGATAGAAGAAGATTCTCCAGGAGTCTGTTGGGACTAGAGAGACAGATGGGAGACATGCCTCTAGAAGTTTACAGAAGAGGAAGAAAGAAGAGGAGATTTTGGTCAATTGTGCCAGGCCTGGCTGGATTCACTCAAAGTTTAGTAGGTGATATTTTAAAATTCCAATTAGAGGGGGTTTTTTTTCAAAAAAAGGCAGTGAACCCCAAGTTTGGGAAAAGTGTTCAGCAGAGAATAAAATCTGATTTTTTTTTCCATTGCCAGCTATAGCCTGGTATATACAGGTAACATTTTTACTGTCACTGGCTTCAAAGGAAAATACAGCACTAATATACACACAGCTTAGCAATGCTAAAGGATAAGTTAGGCAAATAACCTGAAACTAAAGAGCTGGTAAAAGAAAATGGTTAATATTCACAAAATGGTCTCTAAGGGTAATAGCCCATACATGTGCATTGTGTTGCCTGCTGAATGTACAGTTCTTGTTGGACAAGGACTTTCTCAACAAGAACCAATGGACAGAAGAGCTAATTGGTACTGTCATAAAAATCTGTTGCCACTTTTCCAACTCAATAAACTGTGCACAAAGCATTGAAATCTGTGCAGCTAGAAAAGCCTCTCTTCTGACCCATAAAACCACTGGTTCAAATATTATGCTTTCAATAAGCAATTGGGGGCTGATGAGAAAGTCTTGTTCCTGTTCTGGAGCGCTCTCAGACTGCCACTTATGATGTTATTTAAGAGACGGTAAACTTGAATCATAGTCTATTTCATATTCAGTTCTTTGTTTCTCACTTAGGTGGCATGATACTTCCTAGCTAACTTTTCATTTTATTTGGGGATAGGTGCTAGATTGATGGCACCTATTGAACCATAGAGTAAAGTCTTCTCTTCATTCAATAGAATACTGGCAGTAGATAAGTAGATATAGAAATCCAAGCTTTGCCATAATGCTCTGCCAAACTCCATCAGCCTTGACCTGGAAGGCCCACCTAGGAGGTAACAAAGAGGTACCTTTCTTTGCCCATCTAGTCTTTGCCATCTCTATTGAAGCTGTCAATCAGTGCCAACAGTAATGGTATCTTGTGAAACATTTGACTTGTATACTTGTGGCCAAGGAAGGGGAAATAGATATAAAGGGTCTCAAGTCCATTTGGACTGTTTTCTGGAGAGACTAAGAGTTTGTTTGATTTGACTGGCAGTGTAAGGCTGACTTGAGGAAGCAAGATTTTTTTATTTTTTACTGTGAGAAATAATTAAAATGATCAGCCTTTATTTCCCCTAAACATATGTAATACCCACACCCTTGTTAAATTAGAAAACGATTATTCGCACAGCTGACCATTAAATTGATAGTGCTAATGTGGATATCAATCATTCATCATTAGTTGTCCATTTCTGCTCTCAAAATCAGTAACTAATAATCATCAGATATCAAAGAGACAATAATTTCTGTATTTAATCCTGATCTTTTTATGCTTACAAAGATATTTTTTTAAGTTCTTTCACCATCTAGGAAGAAATGCTCAATTTTGGAACAAAAAATCTGTCTTTTCATCTGTATAATTACACACACTCACAAACCTACAATAAAAAAACATTATTAAGGTTGCAAGTCAAGTACTCCAAAGTAAGGAAATGCTGGCATTAACATTACCTGGAGAACCCTAATTCACATCCCCATCCACTTCTGTTCATATATTATGCAACAGTGTTTAATTACATGATCATATACTGTTTTTTGACAGGACCCCTGCCTCAGTCACTGCACAGGATGAATGTTGCCCATTTAGTGAGCAATATTTTGTTTTATCCACATTATTTGAAGTGTGACCCTGGGTCTTATTTATAGCACACTATTGTAACCCTGCTCTGACGAAAGAATTATTAATTTCCTCATAGGTTTTTCTATGATGCTCATCATTATAGTACGAAAGCATTTTAATTCCATTGTAGATATGAGGAATGGAGGCACAAGAGGCTAGATTCACGAAGGTACTTAAGCGACTGCCCCTTTAAGCACTGATGTCCACCATTTAGGTGCTACTGACATAGTCAAAACCTCATCAGCTGCCTATCCCTGTAGTCATCTACATTTCTGTTGTGGGCCTGTGCAACACTGCCTAAATCCTGATGTTACCCTGAGCTAATGAGCTGCTCAGAGCTGGAATGCAAGTCAGAGCCCTGGAATGGGATTTGCAAACTAGGTGCTCCCCTTCCCATTTGACCAGTGGGCCTGATCCTGTAGACATGCTCAGAGCAGGCCTAGAGCCTCAGGCCTCATACAGAAGGGTGTGTGCACAATTCAATAGCTTCATGGTTCAGGCACTCACCAGGGATGTGGGGGATGTCTGTATCCTCACTCTTCCTGAGGTAGAACATAGATCTGAATACAGGTCTCCCACATCCCAGGCTATTGGGTAGCTTAGGGTGGGTCTCTCTTAATCTCTCCTGCTGGAGCTGTCCCACTTTGTACAGCCAATTAACTTTTTTGGAACAGGGACTTAAACCTGGCTTTCCCCCATCTCAGGTGACTGCCCTAGCCACTGGACTATACAGACAATATCTTTCTTACTGGTTTGTGCTGGACCAATGAATATTTACTTAGTTAAAGAAAGTGGATCAGCTTCAAAGTTCTCTGAGAATAGCCTGTCTTAGAATACCCTGTAGCCAGGTGGTCAGGCTATTTCCCTTAGAATATAAGAGACCCAGGATCAAGTCCCTGTTTCAAATCAGGAAGGGCACCAATCTGAGTCTGCCTCACCCATGTCCCAAGTGCGTTCCCTAATTATGGGGCTGTTAGCTATAACAGTCTCTCTCTCTCTGTTTTTTTCACAGAAAAGGGCTGACCTGGCTTAGACACATAACTCCAGGAAAGAGTTCACAGCTGGGAATCCCTTGGGCCTGTTAGACAAGCAACTAAAACCCAGCTCCCTGGGAGTTAGTTACCTAAATACTTTTGAGGATCTGATCCTTTTCCTCTGTATTTCATTTCTGGCTAGTTTAGGCAGCTCTCCTCTCAGCTTTCTGACTTCTAAGAATCCATTTTTTAGGCATCTGGAAAGCCTGTATGCCTAGCTCAGGGCTGAGAATTGCACCAGGCAATAGAGTGCTTAGGTATTGCCTAAGAACTTTTGCGAATCCTGTCTAGATAGATCAAGGTAAAATGCATCTGATGATTTTGGGTGCCCAATTAGAGACATCTAAGACTTGATTTTTCTGAGTACTTCGTATTATATAGCACATTATATTCAAGCACAGCTCCTCTTGACTACAGTTGAAGTTGTGAGCGCACATCACTTCTTCATAGAATCATAGAAGATTAGGGTTGGAAGAGGCCTCAGGTGGTCATCTACTCCAATCCCCTGCTCAAAGCACAACCAACACCAGCTAAATCATCCCATCCAAGGCTTTGTCAAGCCAGGCCTTAAAAAAACTCTAAGGAAGGAGATTCGACCACCTCTCTAGGTGGTGCTTCACCACCCTCCTAGTGAAATAGTGTTTTCTAATAGCCAACCTAGACCTCCCGCACTGCAACTTGAGATCATTGCTTCTTGTTCTTTCATCTGCCACCACTGAGAACAACCTTGCTCCATCCTCTTTGGAACCCCCCTTCAGGTAGCTGAAGGCTGCTATCAAATCCCCCCTCACTCTTCTCTTCTGCAGACTAAATAACCCCAGTTCCTTCAGCCTCTCCTCGCAAGTCATGTTTCCCAGCCCCCTAATCATTTTAATTGCCCTCCGCTGGACTCTCCAATTTGTTCACATTCCTTCTGTAGTAGGGGGACCAAAACTGGATGCAGTACACCAGGTGTGGCCTCGCCAGTTCGGAATAGAGGGGAATAATAATTCCACTCGATCTGTTGGCAATGATCCTACTAATACAGCCCAATATGCCATTGGCCTTCTTGGCAACAAGAGAACACTGCTGACTCATATCCAGCTTCTCGTCCACTGTAATCCCCAGGTCCTTTTCTGCAGAACTGCTGCTTTGCCAGTCAGTTCCCAGCCTGTAGCAGTGCATGGGATTCTTCCTTCCTAAGTGCAGGACTCTGCACTTGTCCTTGTTGAACCTCATTAGATTTCTTTTGGCTCAATCCTCCAATTTGTCTAGATCACTCTGGACCCTATGCCTACCCTCCAGTGTATCTACCTCTCCCCACAGCTTCAAATCAAACTTGACTAGCATCATGCAGTAACTATGTGGCAGAGGCAGTGATAAAATGTAATCCCAAGGCAGAATTCAACTGCTTTAACTATGGGACCATTCTTTCTCTTCCTGCCATCTCCTGCCTCATTCCTGTGACTCTGTGGGCACGGCTTCCCACTGCTGCTGTGACTGCAGCTGGAGGAGGAGGAGGCTGCTGCTGCAAACCTATGTTCTGCTGTTGCTGTCGCTGCTGCTGCTGGGGATAGGAGGGAGCAGCTTGGAGGCCTCCTGTAAGGCATCAAAGGGAGCCACCACTGGGCCTGCTTCTGCTCCCCCTGAAAATGTCCAGCAGATGGAGCTGGCTGAAGAGGCTATGGAAGTGAAGGAGGGGGACACTGCCCCCCTCATAGAGTCCTTTGTACGGGAGTTCTTGTAGCACTGTTGGCACCAAGGTGGAACTCACCTCAGTTGCAGACTGTGAGGACCTGCTTTTGTGGGGCGAGGGCCTCCAGGCCATCTTCCAGAAGATTGAGGCCCTGGGTCTGATGTCTGTAGCCCAGGGGAGGACAACCTTTTGCCAGGTCACCTTGGCCTGGGGGCCAAATCTTTAGTACTGCCACTTCCTCCTCTTCTTCCTCAGTGTACTACCCAGGATGCTGCCCCTAATTTCATTTCTGGGGCACCCCCATCCCTTTCCACCTGCCCAGTTGCAGACAGCACTGATCTTGTGGGCATCAAGCCCCTTGAGGTGAAGGCTAATGCTGGTATTGAGAGAGGGCAGGTATTCCTGGAGCAGCTTGGGTCTTGAGCTCTGTGTCATAGAGGGTTCCTCTGTTCCTAGGAATCTCATTCCTGTGCCTGGTGAGATGGTGGTGCACCCCAGTGGTTTGGTCTGTAGGGGCCCCAGTCCAGCTCCTGACCACTTCTCTTCCACCTCCCATGCTACTGCCCTCCCGAGGTTGTCATCTTTCATTTCTTGGGGGAGCACCCCTCTGGCTCTAGGTGATAAAGACAGCCCTACCCCCAACCTCTACAGCCTTCTTCAAGCAAGTCATCCAAAAATGTCTTCCCCACCCAGCCATTTTTCCTGTACCTCATGAGCTTGATGTCTGGCCCCTGGCCCCAGTTCTTTGAATGTCCCACACAAGCTCATTTAGTAAGACATGACCCACCTGTTTCCATGCCATGTCATGGGAACATCTATATGCACTTGTGCTCCATGCCATTCGTTTCCTCACCCACGTGTCCTGCCCTGATACAAAATGGTGGGACCTGCTGCCATGAAAAGGAATGGAGCCAGAGAGATGTAAAAGGATTTCAATGTAAATGAGAATCAGCCCTGGATACTGTAAATATCTGGTATATCCATACTTTTAGATTTAATAAGATCAATGAGAAGTACTTGTTCTTATGCTGGAAAGGATACAGGTGTAGAGGGAGAGTGGTAGCATTGGTTTCACTAAAGGTATGAATTTAAAATGATATAGTTAAACCAGTAAAAAGCTCAGTGTGGAAACTTTTAATTCAATTTCAACCTGGTTTATACTGATTTAGCTTAATTCAGTAAGGAATTGACTTAAACCAAATTGAAATATCCCTGGTTTAAACTGAATTAGAAGCATCTATCATGTGTTTTGCACTGGTATGATTTTGAACATAGACAACACTCTAGAATAAGGGAACTTACTGTGCTGTGCCAAAAGATCATTTACTGAGTTTTATGCTATTTAGATCCCCACCGGTGACCAAGATACACCCAATAGATCTGAGGAGACGTGGGGGGAACATTGGTAGAACCCTGCAAATCCACAGATATCCACTTTATATCTGCAGATATCTGCATCTGCGGATGTGGATATCCATGGGCCATATTTTGCAGATCATAGACTGGATGAGAATACAAATTTTGTATCTGCACAGGGCTTTAAATGTTGGCTTCAAGCCACCATGACCCACAAGACCATCCGTGCCAAATGGCAGGGGCTTACAAGAATTATCCTGATCCTGGTATGTACATTCTGGTTCACCAAAGAATGTCATGTGAGGTCTTAAATAAAAGCCAGCTCCTATATAAGGAAGGTATTTGTATACTGATAGTATACAGTATTTTGCACACTGAAAATATGTTCCTAAACTCTGTGTCAAGGCAGAGTTGACAAACAGGCTTCTATCAGACAAAAGATGTTCATTCACCTGTCTCTTTAAAGCCACATGTAAGCTAAGTATTGTAAGACAACACAATGGAAGCCCTATTTACATATGAAGTCTATGCGGGGATATGAAACCAACAGGGAGACTGCACACAAGAGAATAAACTACAGCAGGTTATCCTGAATCTGAGGTACAGAATCTGAGGCTCCAGGCACCAGCACACTTGGGGCAGCAAGCCACGGGAGGCGCTTAGCTGGTTGCCACGAGGGCAGCAGGCAGGTTGCCTTTGGCAGCGTGCCTGCGGAGGGTCCGCTGGTCCCGTGGCTTCAGCGGACCTCCCACAGCCGTGCCACCGAATCCGAGGGACCGGGGACAACCCGGGCGCCAAAATACCTAGAGCCGCCACTGGGTACAGACAATGAACTTTGGGGAATATAAAGAGACGGCAAGGAATGCACACCTTCATCCTGAACCAAGGAAGTAATCAGGCAGTGCAATTACATCCATGAAAATGGGATTACAACTTACCCTGGTTGGAAACTCTGTAAAGGACATTTGCGTGAAACAAAGTTCTTTAGACAGGTTATCCTGTTAAGTTTAGTCTCTAGAAATCATGTTATCAGTTGTTTTATATGTCACCCTTTTGTTTCCATTACCCTTTCTCGCTATTTCTTAAATCTTTATCTTATCATTCTTTTCACTAGAAATATATCTCAGGGTTATGGTATTGAACAAGGAGCAGGTCCTTTGTTGAATCATACAAGCTGGTGTGTACACTGTTTCCTTGAGGACAGCAGATCTGGTATTACTGAGAGTGTTCAATGGATGAGGGGCTGGACAATACAGGGGAATGCTTCAAAGGGATTCAGGGGCTGGGGTACACATATTGTTAACCCGCAAAGCAAGGTAAGGCCTGGCATAGACCAGGAGAGCTTGTTTAGATAACTAACAGGCTGGTGGTGTGAGGGAGTTGACACCCACATTAAATACAAACAATTCTCCCTTTTGCTAAAGAAAAGGGGGTTAACGGATGCGAAGTCCTGGATGCAAATCACAAACAACCATCACAGGCAGTTGTGTTTCACTATTGATTGGGCCAGGAAGATGCAAATCCATTTCCCAGCATAATTTAGAAATCTAAGTTACAACAACTTTCCATGCTTCCAAGGGGATGTTCCTCTTGTGTTAGCAATAAATGCTGAGTCAAGCAGTCAGAGCTGTAGGCTAGAGCTCTTTACTGAATATGCTAAATGGCCAGTGTAACATGCTGGGAAGTTTGTGTAATTAGTAGCCAGTAGTAGCCTGCTTACATTCCTCAGTTTCACGTGTCACACCAAACTAGCCTCTTTCTCCAGTTCCATTCATCATGCTATATCTTTCCCAATTTATAACTAAATGGGCAACAAAAAATTAACTAAGTTTCAATTCACAGAACAGAAGGTTACTGGCCCTTAGTTTAATCAGACTCAAGTATTTTTCATGGACTCAAGTTGACTCATAGACCTGAGATAATCAAAAGGCAACCAAGCCTGCGCCACACTACTTCAGCCCCTCTGTCACTTGTTTCCAAATCTAAGAACTGTATCTTACTAGTGTATCTTCTAACCCTGCAGGTTGGCCTTAGGAGAATTCTCAGTCTCCATGTTGTCTGGCACTCTTATCATCTCCCATTCTTCCAGTAACAGGGCTCCCACTTCATGAGTCATCACTCATGGCCAGAGTTCACTTTGCAAAAGCCTTTCCTCTGATCTCCCTCTTCAGGGTCCCTTACAGACTCTCCACCACCTTTTTATAAATCCTACTACCCTCCACTTGGGGCTGGTTTAATGTCCACAAATAGTCCCACCCATAAAGTCCATCTCTTCAGTCCAAAGGTTCATATCTATCTCTGGCTCTTTTGCCATCTGCACACAGAGCTATTCCTCTGCCACAGCCTGTTCTTCACAGGCTCACTTCTCTTCCTTATGGTTAGCTTTCTGGCTATGGCTTCTTTCTCTTACCAATGTCTCCCCTGTCCTGAGAAGAAGACAGCCTATATACTGCTTTCCTCCAGAGAATTCCTCCTGATTGACTGGAAGAGTAGAAACCCTGCTCTACTCTACACTACTGGACTCCTGAGAATACCATTTATTTAAATATTTTGGCTGTTTTCTACATTTTCAAATACATTGATTTCAATTATTACAACAGAGAATACAAAGTGTACAGTGCTCACTTTATAATTATTTTTGATTACAAATATTAGCACTATAAAAAAACAAAATAAATAGTATTTTTCTGTTCACCTAATACAAATAGTGTAGTGGGCACAATTTCTTTGTCATGAATATTAAACTTACAAATGTAGAATTATGTATAAAAAAACTGTATTCAAAAATATATCAATGTAAAATTTTAGAGCCGACAAATCTACTCAGGGCTACTTCTTGTTTAGCCAGACACTAAGACAAACAAGTTTGTTTACATTTGCAGGAGAGAATGCTACCTGCTTCTTGTTTATAATGTCACCAGAAAGTGAGAACAGGTGTTCTCATATCACTATTGTAGTTGGCATCACTAGATATTTATGTGCCAAATGCACTAAAGCATGTCCTTTGGAATGGTGGCTGAAGCATGAAGGGGCATATGCATGTTTAGCATATCTGGCACATAAATACCTTGCAATGCTGGCTACAAATGTGCCATGTAAATACCTGTTCTTACTTTCTGGTGACATTATAAATAAGAAGAGGGCAGCATTATCTCCCGTAAATGTAAACAAACTTGTTTTTCTTAGCAATTGGCTGAACAAGAAATAGGACTGAGTGGACTTGCAGGCTCTAAAATTTTACATTGTTTTATTTTTGAGTGTAGTTATGTAACAAAAAAATCTACATTTCTAAATTGCACTTTCACAACAGACGGATTGCATTATGGTACTTGTATGAGGTGAATTGAAAATACTATTTCTTTTGTTTATCATTTTTACAGTGCAAATATTTTAATCAAAAATAATATACACTTTGATTTCAGTTACAACACAGAATACAATATAAATGAAAATGTAGAAAAACATCCAAAATATTTAATACATTTCAATTGTTATTCTACTATTTAACAGTGTGATTAAAACTGCAATTAATCATGATTAATTTTTTAAATCATAATTACGTTTTTTTGAGTTAATCGTGTGAGTTAACTGCAATTAATCGGTGGTCCTAGTTTATACAGAAGACTATAGAGTAGGAAGAAGGATCTTATATTACCTCTTTATTTGGCATTAGTGTAACCACTGCTAGAATATTGTGACCCATTTTGGAGCCCACAATTCAAGAAGGATGTTGATAAATTGGAGAGGATTCAGAGAAGAGCCATGAGAATTATTAAAGGATTGGAAAACATGCCATATACTGATAGACTCAAGAAGCTCATTCCACTTAGCTGAACAAAGTGAAGGTTAAGGGGTGACTTGTTTAGTCTATAAGTACCTATATGGAGAATAAACATTTGACAATGCACTATTAAGTCTAACAGAGAAGGATATAACAAGATCCAATAACTGGAGGCTGAAGCTAGATAAATTCAGACTGAAAATAAAGAATAAAATTTTAACAATGAGGTTAATTAACTATTGAAACATTTTGCTAATAGTTCAAGTGGATTCCCTATCACTGGCAATTTTAAAATCAAGACTGGATATTTTTTTAAAAGATATATTCTAGGAGTTACTCTGGCCTTGTAATCTCTGAATCGGTCTAAAACAAAGATTTTTTTAAAAAGTTGTATCAGTTTCATGGATTTAGCTCTTGTGTTTTCATTTTAATTGAAAAATGGAACACAGATCTGATTAGGGAGGAGAATCTTCATGGAGGAAAATAATATGGGGCTTTTAAAAATGACCATAGCAATTTTGCTTTGATTAAACATGAATCACCGCTCTAGAAACTAGGAATTATCAATTGTTCAGTGCACAAGTCTCATGTACCTGCTATGCTCTAGTTCAAATAGGAATCAGTGCAGGGAAACTGTATTGCCAGTGTTATGCCGGAGGTCAGATTAAATGATCACAGTAGTCCCTTCTGGAGTTATAATCTATGAATCTGCTTAGTGGGATGTCATCCATTTTAGTCCCAAATTTACTTATGTTCCCCACATATATGGGGCCCTGTCACTTTAATTGTTTACACATATTTACTTCCAAAATAAAGTATCATAAACTAAGGTTCAAAATTAATTACTTACTCTAAAACCGGGAATCCCCCAACATTGAAAGTTTTCTAGACACATACTTTTATGTGTCCCTCATATGAGGTCTTTGTCATACATTGCATTTCACATTTGGGCATTGGTAGATTGAGAGATTTGGCCCCGAGTAAGGGAAAAAGCATAGCCATGATGCCCCAGGCAGAGTTCCTGCTTCTTTCGTCTTGCTCCAGAGTGAGGAAGAGGTAAGTTTACTGGGAGCAGTTTACTACCCCTTTCATGTCTGTTCTGCCCCTCTGGCCAATGCATGGGGTCAGGAGAACTCCACTCTCCATCTCTTTGTCCGTGGGAGGAGTATTGGCCACACAGTCACTGTTCTTTCCCAGTTCCATGTAGTGATGCATATATTTCCTACCTAACTGCAATGATGTGATTGGAACAGCAGAGACTTGTGTTCAGAAAAGACAGGCAGGGAAGGAAAGGTGAAGGAGTTGCACTGTATGTAAGAGACCAGTATAATTGCTCAGAGCTGCAGTATGAAACTGGAGAAAAGCCTGTTGAGAGTCTTTGGGTTAAGTTTAGAAGGGAGAGCAACAAGGGTGATGTTGTGGTGGGCATGTGCTATAGACCACCAGACCAGGAGAATGAGGTAGATAAGGCTTTCTTTGGACAATTCACTGAAGTTTCCACAACGCAGGCCTTGGTTCTGATGGGGGATATCAATCACCCTGACATCTGCTGGCAGAGCAATACAGCAATGCATAGACAATCAAGGAAGGTTTTAGTGAGTGTTGGGGACAACTTCTTGGTACAACTAGTGGAGAAACCAATCAGGAGCTGTTCCCCTCTTGACCTGCTGCTTACAAAGAGGGAAGTATTGGTAAGGGAAGTAGAAGTGGGTGGTAACCTGGGCAGCAGTGACCATGAGATGGTTGAGTTCAGGATACTCACAAAAGGAAGAAAGGAGAGTAGCAAAATATGGACTTCAGAAAAGCGGACTTTGACTCCTATAGGGAACTGATGGGCAGGATCCCCTGACAGGCTAATATGAGGGGGGAAGGAGTCTATGAAAGCTGGCTGTATTTTAAAGAAGCCTTATTGAGGATGCAGGAACAAATGATCCTGATGTGCAGAAAGAATAGCAAATATGGTAGGCCACCAGCTTGGCTTAACAGTGAAATCTTTGGTAAGCTTAAACACAAAAGGAAGCTTACAAGAAGTGGAAACTTGGTCAGATGACTAGGGAGAAGTATACAAATATTGCTTGAGCATGCAGGGGTGTAATCAGAAAGGCAAAAACACAACTGGAGTTGCAGCTAGCAAGGGAAAGTGTGGGACCCTTAATGAATGGGGGAGGCAACCTAGTGACAGATGATGTGGCAAAAGCTGAAGTATTTTTTGATACGGTCTCCCACAGTATTCTTGCTAACAAGTTAAAAAAATATGGATTGGATGAATGGAGTATAAGGTAGATAGAGAGCTGGGCAGATTGTCGGGCTCAATGGGTAGTAATCAATGGCTCGATGTCTAGTTGGCAGCCGGTATCAAGCGGAGGGCCCCAGGGGTCGGTCCTGGGGCTGGTTTTGTTCAACATCTTTTTTAATGATCTGGAAGATGGGATAAATTGCACCCTAAGCAAGTTCACGGATGACACTAAACTGGGGGAAGAGATAGATACACTGGAGGGAAGGGATAGGGATAGGGTCTAGAGTGACCAACCAATTGGAAGATTGGGCCAAAAGAAATTTAATGAAGTTCAAGAAGGATAAGTGCAGAAGGAAGAATCCCATGCACTGCTACAGGCTGGGAACTGACTGGCTAAGCAGCAGTTCTGCAGAAAAGGACCTAGGGATTATAGTGGACAAGAAGCTGGATATGAGTCAACAGTGTGCCATTCATGCCAAGAAAGCTAACAGCATATTCAGCTGCATTAGTAGGAGCATTGCTAGCAGATCGAGGGAAGTGATTATTCCCTTCTATTCAGCACCAGTGAGGCCACATCTGGAGTATTGCATTCAGTTCTGGGGCCCCCATTACAGAAAGGATGTGGACAAATTGGAGAGAGTCCAGCAGAGGGAAACAAAAATGATCAGGAGGCTGGGGCACATGACTTCTGAGGAGAGATTGAGGGAACTAGGCTTGTTTAGTCTGCGGAAGAGAAGAGAAGAGAAGAGAAGAGAAGAGAAGAGAAGAGAAGAGAAGAGAAGAGAAGAGAAGAGTAAGGGGAGCCTTCAACTACCTGAACGGGGGTTCCAAAGAGGCTGGAGCTCAGCTGTTCTCAGTGGTGGCAGATGACAGAACAAGGAGCAATGGTTTCAAGTTGCAGTGAGGGAGGTCTAGGTTGGATATTAGGAAATACTATTTCACTAGGAGGGTGGTGAAGCACCAAAATCGGTTACCTAGGGAAGTGGTAGAATCTCCATCGTTAGAGGTTTTTAAGGCCCAGCTTGACAAAGTCTGGCTGGGATGATTTAGTTGCTGTTGGTCCTGCTTTGAGCAGGGGATTGGACTAGATGACCTGAGGTCTCTGTGAACCCTAATATTATATGATTATATGAAAGGAGGAGGAGTGGAGGGTTTATTCCCCTGTGCAGCCACATAGGACAAAAACACAAACTTTACCTTTGGTATTTAAATATTTTTTTATATTTCTCTATGGCAACTCATTTAAAGTTAACAAGTCCAGTGGCATGTATTATCTCAAACTTATTATTCAAGTGCCTCAACCGATGTACTATGCAATTTTATATGTTTCTGAACTGTTCCATTTGATGCTGTAGTATTAATTAGCCTCCAAACCACAAAACAGGGAGAATTTCTCTAGAAAAAATAAGTTGAAAAATTATGCATTTTGAAAGTAAACTCTAAAGAAGAGCAATAGTGGGGGATGGATACAGCTTCTGAGGATGAGCACATCCTTCCAATAACACCAGGAGCCTCCTTCAGAAACACAACTAAATGGATGAGAATCAAACTAGGAGATAACTAGGTCAAAAGAGTGAATCTGGAACAATGAGTCTCCCAAATGCTGCCACTTACACTTCCCTGTTTAATATTGGTCCTGCTCTTCCACCTAGGTATTTCCTCCCATCTCTACTCCCTTGGGAGTCCAAGTTTTATATTTGTATCCTTAGAGTTCCCCAACCTGTTGCCTGCAGTAACTGTGATGCATCCCCACAAGAGTTTGGGTGTTTTTTTTCTGCTGTAACTGATACGAGCAAACCTTCTGGGATAATTAGTGCTGCTTCAACTGGACAAGTAGCAGGTGGGAAATAAACAAGCTCAGGAGCTCTGGGGACATTACTGTTGCTGTGGGCATGGAGGCAGCAGAAAATAAATATAGCTAAACAGGTGGGGAAATATTGATTTATTTTTTTCTCCTTTCCTTCTGCATATGGGATAGGGGCCAGCTCAAATTTGAGATGGAAACATAAATCTCTGAACGGTTGCTCCCTCCCTCCAATAACACCCCCACCTTGGTGTATGGTTGAGTACAGTGATGACCCATTTGGAAGGGGTTCTTCTTATTGGTAACTGCAAAGGAAGATAATTTGTTACATAATAGTGAATTAGATGTATATTAATTTAGAAGCACTTGTCTGAATGGTTTGTAAAACAGCTGTGTTATTTTAGCCAGTCATATGCTGTCAATTAACAATTTATTCTAAGCTAAATCTGTTTAAGCTCATTATGTGTATCACACAGTTTGGAATTTCTTCAGAGGGTCTTACTGGTTATAGCTATTGGCTGTGCAATAGTTTTAAACTGCCAAAGATTACAGAAGATCCCAGCTAAATTATAGATGGAAATGGGGAACTCAACACACTTGTTCCTCTTTTATTCTGCATTCCACTGTTAATCCGCTTGTGTTATTTTTACCAATGCTGCAAAGGCTCAGGAAAACTCATCAAAAGAGCAAATTCTTTATACATTTGCAAGTCTAAGCAAACTAAATTAAAGTTGGACACATTCATATTATTTATTATTAATTAAGTGATGTTGCCTTTCAGTCCATATTTAAGCATGAACCCAAGCTTTTCATTATAAATATATGAACATAAGACCTGCCATACTGGGTCAAGTACCTCTACACTACAGAGTTATTCCGATTTTACATAAACCGGTTTTGTTAAACAGATTGTATAAAGTCAAGTGCACATTAAGCACATTAATTCGGCGGTGTGCGTCCATGGTCCGAGGCTAGCGTCGATTTCTGGAGCATTGCACTGTGGATAGCTATTCCATAGCTATCCCATAGTTCCTGCAGTCTCCCCCGCCCCTTGGAATTCTGGGTTGAGATCCCAGTGCCTGATGGGGCAAAAATCATTGTTGCGGGTGATTATGGGTAAATGTCATCAGTCATTCCTTCCTCCGGAAAAGCAACAGCAGACAATCATTTCACGCCCTTTTTCCCTGGATTGCCCTGGCAGACGCCATAGCATGGCAACCATGAAGCCTGTTTTGCCTTTTGTCACTATCACCGTATGTGTACTGGATTCCACTGACAGAGGCGATACTGCAGTGCTACACAGCAGCATTCATTTGCCTTTGCACAATAGCAGAGACAGTTATCAGTCGTTCTGTACCGTCTGCTGTGCCATTGTAAATTGGCAATGAGATGACGGTTATCTGTCATTCTGTACCGTCTGCTGCTGTCATGGGTGCCCCTGGCTGAGGTCGGCCGGGGGCATAAAGACAAAAACGGGAATGACTCCCTGAGTTAATCCCTCCTTTATCGTATCTAAAAATAGAGTCAGTCCTGCCTAGAATATGAGACAAGTGTACTAGAGAACCACTGTACCAGAGAACCAGAAAGCACAGCCGCTCCATGTCAGATCCTGCAGAAATGATGAGCTGCATGCCATTCACGGGGGGTGCCCCTGCAACAACCCCATCTGTTGCTTCCCTCCTCCCCCAACCTTCCTGGGCTACCATGGCAGTGTCTCCCCCATTTGTGTGATGAAGTAATAAAGAATGCAGGAATAAGAAACACTGACTTGTTAGTGAGATAAAATGAGGGGGAGGCAGCCTCCAGCTACTATGATACTCTAGGCAGGACATTAAGTGGTGTGGGGGAGAGGATCTCAGCATCCCACTGCTATGATAGTCCAGGCAGTACAGAATCTTTTCTTTACACAGGAAAGGGAGGGAGCTGATGGAGCTCAGCCCCCAGCTGCTATGATGAGGACGGTTACCAGCCATTCTGTACCATCTACTGGGAATGACAGGGAATCATTCCTATTTTTACCCAGGCGCTCCCGGCTGGCCTCACCTGAGGCCAGCCAGGAGCACTCACGGGCTCATGACCAGGACGGCTATCAGTCCTACTGCACTGTACCGTCTGCCACCGGGGAGGGGAGGAGAGAGGATGCTACTGTTTACTGCTGCAGCACCGTGTCTACCAGCAGCATGCAGTATACATAGAGTGACATATAAAAAAGTCAAGAAATGATTTTTTCCCCTTTTCTATCATGGAGGGTGGGGGGTAAATTGATGAGATAGACCCTGAACCACCCCGGACAATGTGTTTGACCCTACAGGCATTGGGAGCTCAGCCAAGAATGCAAATGATTTTCGGAGACTGCGGGGACTGTGGGATAGCTGGAGTCCTTGGTACCCCCTCCCTCTCTCCATGAGCTTCCATTTGATTCTTTGGCTTTCCGTTACGCATGTCACGCAGCACTGTGCTGTGGACTCTGTATCATAGCCTGGAGATTTTTTTCAAATGCTTTGGCATTTCGTCTTCTGTAACGGAGCTCTGATAGAACAGATTTGTCTCCCCATACAGCGATCAGATCCAGTATCTCCCGTACAGTCCATGCTGGAGCTCATTTTGGATTTGGGACTGCATTTACCACCCATGCTGATCAGAGCTCCTCGCTGGACAAACAGGAAATGAAATTCAAAAGTTCGCGGGGCTTTTCCTGTCTGCCTGGCCACTGCATCCGAGTTCAGATTGCTGTCCAGAGCGGTCACAGTGGAGCACTGTGGTACACTGCCCGGAGGCCAATACTGTCGATTTGCGGCCACACTAACCCTAATCCGATATGGTAATACCGATTTTAGCACTACTCCTCTCGTTGGGGAGGAGTACAGAAACCGATTTTAAAAGCCCTTATATCGATATAAAAGGCCTCGTTGTGTGGACGGGTACAGCGTTAAATCAGTTTAACGCTGCTAAAATCGGTTTAAACAAGTAGTGTAGACCAGGCCTCAGACCAATGGTTTATCTAGCCCAGTATCTTGTCTTCTGACACTGGCCAATGCCAGTTGCTTCAGAGGAAATGAACAGAACAGGCAATCATCAAGTGATCCATCGCCTGTTGTACACTTCCAGCTTCTGGCAAACAAAGACTAGGGAAACTCGGAGCATGATGTTGCATCACTGGCCATCCTGACTAATAACCAACAATGGACCTATCCTCCAGAAAATTATCTAGTTCCTCTTTGAACCCAGTTATAGACTTGGCCTTCACAATACCCCTAGCAAAGAGTTCCACAAGTTGACTGTGCATTGTATGAAGCACATACTTTTGTTTATTTCAAACCTGCTATCTATTAATTTCATTGCATGTCCCCTAGCTCTTGTGTTATGAGAAGGAATAAATAACACTTCCTTATTCACTTTCTCCACACCATTCAAGATTTTATAGACCTCAATCATATCCCCACTTAAGCCATGTCTACACTAGCAAGTTTATAGGAGCACACCTGTACCATCGACATAATAAAACCACGTAAATGAGCAATAGCTATGTTGGCTGGAGATGCTGTCCTGCTGACATACCACTTTGCACATGAGTGCTTATGCCAGCAAAATTTATGTAGCTCATAGGGGTATTTTTTCATCCCCTGAGCAACATAAACTCAAGATAGTTAAGTCCCAGGCACACTGTGAAGAGCTACAGAAGGATCTTACAAAAGTAGGTGACTGGGCAACAAAATGGGAGATGAAATTCAGAGTTGATAAAAGCAAAGTAATGTACATTGGAAAACATAATCCCAACTATATATAAAAAGTGATGGGGTCTAAATTAGCTGTTACTACTTAAGAAAGAGCTCTTGGAGTTGTTACCAAAATGTCAGGTCCGCCTAGCTGAGAGCCAATGACAGCCAGACAGGGATAAGGAAAGGTTGCTTTATTCTGCAGAAGAAAGGAGAGTTTTGTACCTTGGTACAAAGACTCTACTTCATATAAAAACCAAGAATCTTTTATACACACTCACACACAGGCTTCGGTCATGCTAACATTTGATTGTTGGTTAGCAAACCCTGCACTTCTGCAATTTGCTCAGCAAAAACCACCTTAGGACCAGCTTCAACTGCCTCAAGACCGATAAGGGAAGACAGTTCAAAAGTTCAGGCTACTGTGTCCGTGAGGTGTCCAATTTCCCCTAATGATTGCCAGCTATTATAAAGCTACTAGCTGTTAGGGGGTTGCTGCTGACTGTCACAGAGTCATTGTGGACAGTTCTCTGAAAACATCCACTCAATGGGCTGTGACAGTCAAAAAAGTGAACAGAATGTTTGTAATCATTAAGAAAGGGACAGATGATAAGACAGAAAATATCTTATTGCCTCGATATAAATCCATGGTATGACCACATCTATAATACTGCATGCAAATATGGTCATCCCATCTCAAAAAAGATATATTGGAATTGGAAAAGGTTCAGAAAAGGGCAACAAAAATGATTAGGGGTATGAAACAGGTGCCATATGAGGAGAGATTAATAAGACTGGGACTTTTCAACTTGGAAAAGAGATCACTGAGGGGGGATATGACCGAGGTCTATAAAATCATGACTAGTGTGGAGAAAATAAATAAGGAAGTGTTTTTTTTTCCTTCTCATAAAACAAGAACTAGGGGTCACCAAATAAAATTAATAGTCAGCAGGTTTAAAAGAACCAAATCAAGTATTTTTTTCATACAATGCACAGTCAACCTGTGGAACTCTTTGCCAGAGGATGTTGTGAAGGTCAAGACTATAACAGGGTTAAAAAAAAACCAGATAAGTTCACTGACAATAGGTCCATCAATGGCTATTAGCCAGGATGGGCAGGGATGGTGTCCCTAGCCTCTGTTTGCCAGAAGCTGGGAATGGGTGATGATGAGATAGATCACTTGATGATTACCTGTTCTGTTCATTCACTCTGGGGCACCTGGCATTGGCCACTGTCAGAAGATAGGTTACTGGGCTAGATGGACCTTTGGTCTGACCCAGTATGGCCATTCATATTGTGGCAGAGCTCTGGCCTTGCCCATCCGGGGTCCTGTGCTTCTAGGTGGTTTATGCTAGCCTCAGTGTCTCACTGTGACCCTCCACGTAGCCCTTCTCTCCCTAGGGTCAGTGTTACAGTCCACTGAGTCCTTTTCATCACAGGCCAGCAAGGAGGTTGGTGAGAGAACTCCCATAGTCTCTGTTGTCCCTGGGGGCTTATTTCAGAACAGTTTAGCCTCCTGTCCTGACAGGGGCCTGACTTCCCCTCCCAGGAGATGTTCCTGTAGTGGTGGGTTGGGGGGAACTCTGGCCCACCCTCTACTCCGGGTTCTGGCCCAGGGACCTTAATGGTAGCAGCTGTTGGCAGCCAACCTTTCACTGCCAGAGTTGCTACATTTCCTCGGTCACTTCCCCACAGCTCTCCTGCTTCTCCCTTCTTCATCCTTACCTTAGGGCTCCCTTACCGATGGTTTGAGGGTGTCTTCATTAACCAGCCCTTCAGCCACACTTCCTCTCCTCTGACTTCCTGGCTCTCTTCTGCCTGACTAGAGTGAGCCCCTTTTATAGTATCAGCGGGGCCTTAATTAGAGTCAGGTGGTCACATTAGCTTAATGGCCTCACCTGACTCTTTGCAGGTTAATTAGAGTCAGGTGTTCTCATTAGCCAGGAGCAGCCCCTGCTCTGGTCAGTCAGGGAACAGAAAATTGTTAATCCAGTGGCCAGTATATCAGCCTTCTGCTATTCTGCTGTACCCAGCTGGCCTGTGTCTATCACAATATATTATGTTAACATAAGAGGAAGTGTAGACATGGCCTTAGTTGTATCTTTTCCAAACTGAAAAGTCCAAGTCTTCTTAATCTTTCCTCATATGGAAGCTGTTCCATACCCCTAATAATTTTTGTTACCCTTTTCTGAACCTTAGCCTATTGACTCTGGCAAGTGTGGAAGGTGTCGGGGAGAGGAGCAATACTACTAAGGTTGTTACTGTGGTGGTTTTCAAACAAGACTAGCTGCTCCAGCTTTCTGAGCCTCTGTTGTCCCTGGCCCATGGAGAGATCTTGAGGCAAATCCTTCAGCTGCTGCTGTTGGAGATGAGGAGTAGCTTTCAAATAAGAGGCCCTGTTCCTGGAATGTCAATGTATACATTCAAGCAACTGTCATATGGCATACTCAGCAACTGAATTTTACATATGACTGGATCTGGGATATATTCTGTGGGTTCTGGATCTGACATGACACTACCAATGATGTTGCAACGTCAACTACAATTGTAGTAGCTAATCTGCAGATTTGTTTCTCTTTGTTACTATGTCTACAAGTGTTTCACTTCATCTTCAAAATGACATTATCAAAACAAAAATCTATACTTAAAAAATTCTTTACATATGTTACTAATAATAGTCCAGATTATTAAAAGGGATACAAATTTAAATATCTACATTATCTTTTCACTACTAAAGTTTGTTTATATTCTTATTTCACTAAATTTAGGCAACTAAATAATGAGTATCACTACAGTTTTCACTCAGTTTCCATTCTAGATTCTCATGAACTAGTAAAATGTGCCTGTATTTGTGTTTGTAAAACTACTGTTTCTCTTGACAGAGGAACAATGGAATTTTCAATGAAACTGAAAGGAAACAATTTTAGAACAAATAAAATGATTTTTTTTTACATAAAACATTCATAGTCTGTTAAACCCATTGCAACAAGCTGGCATCGAAGCCAGGAGCTTAGTACAATTCAAAGAAGTACTAGATATTTATACTAGACATTTATATGGATAATGGAAACTGTTGTGTATTTGGTTGTCGTGGTAATAGAATCTTGTGTTGCTATGACAACTGAGTTAGATTATTAGGGGATAGCCCAGCCAATTCTGGCTAGTTTTTGGTTAGTTAAGTGTGTGGCAATAACTGGCTGCTTTCAAGGTTTACAGCTCTCTGTGTCTCCAGTGATTTCTTCCTAAAACTGTTGCCCCCAAGGATATAACAACATGGCGATAAGGGTGGGATGTCTGTGCTGCCTTAGCAACAGAAGGAAGTAGAAGTTAAAGTACAAAAAAAAACCAAAAACTTTTTGCTGATGGAAGGGGCCAAGAACTGGCTTGTTTGCTCTGACTGTGCAAACTGAAACTAAAATCATGGGGTCAAGTATCAGAGGGGTAGCTGTATTGGTCTGGATCTCTAAAAAGCAACAAAGAGTCCTGTGGCACCTTAAAGACTAACCGATGTATTGGAGCATGAGCTTTTGTGGGTGAATGCCCACTTCGTCAGATGGATGACTACACTTACAGGGCCACTGGAAACTTTTGAGGAGACTATAGTGCAGTGGCATGTATATACTGAGCATTTTGAACTTTATGTTATTGCAAATTACATTACAGAAGAGAAGGTGCCAATATTCTTACATGTTGTAGGGGCTAAGACCTACTCCCTGCTACGCAGCTTACTACACTCTGTTAAGCCAGAGACTAAATCTTACAGTGACATTATGGAAATCCTGGAATCCCATTTTTCTTCAAAACCTGAAAGATATAGGTTCCACAAAAGAGACCAGAAAGAGGACGAAACAGTTGTACAATTTGTAGCAACTTTGAGAAAGCTTGCAGAACACTGTGAATTTAAGGAGATACTAAATGATGCCCAATGTGCCAGGTTAGTGTGTGGCCTACGCAGTGATGCTATATGGAAGCGCCTATTGACTGAGGCTCAGCTTACCTTACAGAAGGCTATTGACATTGCAGTCTCCATCGAACTGGCTACAAAGGAGGTGCAATACATCGGTGCATCCCCTAGGGTGCCTAAAGTGTCACAAGAACCTACTAAAAAAACTGTGGGGAGTCAGGAATGTTACTGGTGTGGTAATCGGGTCACGATGCATGAGAACACTGGTGTAAGGACCTGGTGTGGCAAAAAGGGATACAATGAGCATGCCTGTAAACGAAAGAAAAAGGCCTGTGGTCTGGCCGACCAAAAAGGGAAATCTGCATACCCTAGAGGAGGCCCAGGATGATCAAGGAGACACCTCATCACAAGAAGAGTCACTCTACATTTGGTCTTTGGCAGTGGGCTCATATGAATGCTGGGTAACCCTGTTGTTGGACGGCAAACCTATACGCATGGAACTGGACACCGGTGGAGCCGTCTCAGTGGTCTCTGAGACTGTGTATAAAGAAAAGCTGCAGCATCTTCCACTTAAAGCAAAAAAAATAACAGTTCTGAAGACATATATGGGAGAAGTTGTGTCCATGTTGGGCACTGCTGATGTTAAGATGGAGCTCAATGGACAGGCTTCTAAATTGCCACTGTTTGTGGTGAAAGGTAATTACCCAGACTTAATGGGTAGATCTTGGCTTAGGAAGAGCCAGCCGAAGTGGGCAGAAGTGCACCAAATGACTAAAGAAGAATCCAGTCTGCCCACTATAATAAGGAAACATGCTGCTCTTTTTGGAGAGGATCTGGGAAGTATGAAGGGAATCACTATAACATTGAACATTAAACCTAACAGTTAACCAAAATATCTGAAAGACAGAACTATGCCATATGTCATCAGGCCAAAGGTTGAAGCGGACCTGGAGCACCTGGTCACAAATGGAGTCCTAATACCAGTCACTCATACATAGTCCATGGGCAACTCCTATTGTTTCAATAGTGAAGAAAGATGGCTTCCTCTGGATTTGCACTAATTTTAAAGTCACCATCAACCCAGTGTTGTGTGCAGAGCAATACCCGCTTCCCCTCATCAATGACCTCTTTGCGGGCCTGGCTGGGGGACAAAAGTTCAGTAAGATTGATCTGAGTCAAGCGTATTTACAGATGCACATCGATTAAAAGTCCCAAGAGCTGTTGACTATTGTGACACATAAGGGGCTTTATCGATGCTGTCGCCTACCCTTTGGAATAACATCTGCTCCCACCCTATTCCAGAAAGCTATGGACCAGATCTTGTGTGGCTTATCAGGAGTCCAGTGCTATCTGGACAACATCCTGGCTACTGGAAGGAATGAGGAGGATCACCCAAAGAATTTAGAGGCTACCCTACAAAGACTGGAAGAGTATGGCCTACAAGTCCGCAAAGACAAGTGTGAATTCTTTCAGACCTCTCTTGAATATTTGGAACACATCATTGATGCTACAGGTCTTCATAAGACTCCTGCACAAGTTAAGGCTATTGTGGAGGCTCCCCCACCTCGAAATGTTAGCTAGCTTCGCTCGTTTCTAGGACTATTGAACTATTATGGAAAGTTCATCTCACAGTTAGCCACACAGCTAAAACCATTTCACAAACTCCTTGGGCAGAACAAGGCCTGGAAGTGGACTGAAGCCTGTGATGTTGCATTTAACAAAGCTAAGGATGCATTGCTAAATTCTGAAGTTCTGATGCACTTTGATCCATCCTTACCCCTACAGTTGGCCTGCGATACATCGCCTTATGGAGTGGGAGCAGTTGTGTCACACATTATGCCTTTGAGAGAAGAGAGACCTATTGCTTTTGCTTCGCACACTCTAAGCAAAGCAGACTAACTATGCCCAAATTGAATGTGAGGCATTATGAAGGTAAATGGGATATATCACATCAATTCAGCACCATGTCATCCATCCACCAATGGATTAGCTGAAAGATTTGTGCAAACAATGAAACAAGCTTTGAAATTGGCAAGGGGACAATTATCCATTCAAAAGCATCTGGACACTTTCTTACTATCCTACAGAAATACACCATATGCTACAACCAAGGCATCCTTGGCCTTCTTAATGATGGGATGACAGCTGTGCATTTGCTTTGATCTGCTGAAACCTTCTGAACCCCGACAAATTGTGCAAAGTCAACTGCAAGATCAAGTCATCAGGCGTGCATCCAGAGCAAAAGACCAAACCTTTAGCCCAGGACAGCCTGTTTTGGCTCAGAATTATACTTCTGGAGCTAAATGGGTCCCTGACACTGTCATCACTCAAACAGGGCCTGTTTCCCACACAGTTCGGACTGCAGAGGATTTTACCTGGCGGCGACATGTAGATCAGCTGCTGCCAGGTCATATCAGTCCTCAAGACACATTGTCAGCTGAGTTGTCTGAATTCACTGCTTCCGGTGAGACACCAAATCAGGAGTCACCTGTTCCTGACTTTTCTCCTCGATTACTACCGGCGGCAGAGATACTCCTGTGTCCGACACAAGCTGATGCCACATCCTCACCCATTCGTCCTACGAACCCTGAACCCATTGTCAGGCCAGTGCCCAAGACACTTTTGGTGCAACAACACCAGAAGTCCACTGTAACCCACCTAGAGACAGAAGGCCTCCTCAATGACTGGATCTTTAGCTAGGGCAAACCCATGGTTATGGGCCAAAATAATCCCTGGCGTTTAGCTGGGAATGGAGGCAGTATACCTTCCTTCTCTAGTTTAGTGTTTGTTAAGGGGGAAGGAATATGTGGTGTATTTGGTTGTCATGGTAACAGAATCGTATGTTGCTGTGGCAACTGAGTTAGATTATTAGGGGATAGCCCAGCCAGTTCTGGCTGGTTTTTGGTTAGTTAAGTGTGTGGCAATAATTGGCTGCTTTCAAGGTTTACAGCTCTCTTTGTCTCCAGTGATTTCTTCCTAAAACTGTTGCCCTCAAGGATATAACAGAAACATCCAATTGTTTTAGATAGATTTTTTAAAAAATAAGACATAAAACCTGAAGCTTCACCCCACTTCTGTCTGATTTGGATGAAACTTCCCCAGCAGCACATTTCATAATTACCTATTATAAAGTGTCTTGCCCCATCTTTTGAAGCATCTGGTACTTGCAATTTCCAGAGAAAGGATATTGGATGAAATAGAATACTTAAGTTTTGTGCATTATTTTTAAGTACTGGCATCATATTATATGAAGATACAGCTGACCTTCTTAGAATGCTATCTTTCCCCATTGCTAAAGCAAACATCCTGTTACGTTATTTTCTTCTTCTCCTTGTTGTGTTTGGATTTAATAACATTGTGAGATGTCAAATTAATTGGCTTAAATAGAATTATTTAATGAACAATTATTAATCAAAGATTAATACAGCATATAGACAGAAAACATGCTCTGTGAATGGTGGAAGGATGCACACTTTTACATCCTTCTTGCAACAGGTAGTATGCTGACAGTGTTCATTCCCAATTTAATTCCCAAAATCTCTTAAATTTTATAGGGTTTGAGACAAAGAAATTCCTTTTTGGAAGGAAAAATTACTTTCCCAGAATGCATACTATTTTTGACATCTCAATTTACTTCCATTACTTATGGAATTTCTCGTATGATATCTTGCTTTATGTGATTGATTAAATAAATTTGTAATTCCATGAATATTAAGAACCTCTGTTGTAATAAGCACTTCCATGAGCTAAAAAATCATAGAGTCATAGAATATCAGGTTAGAAGGGACCACCGGAGGTCAACTAGTCCAACCCCCTGCTCAAAGGAGGATCAATTCCCAACTAAGTCATCCCAGCCAGGGCTTTGTCAAGCCTGACTTAAAAACCTCCAAGGAAGGAGATTCCACCACCTCCCTAGGTAACCCACTCCAGTGTTTCACCACCCTCCTAGTGAAACAGTTTTTCCTAATATCCAACCTGAACCTCCCACACTGCAACTTGAGACCATTACTCCTTGTTCTGTCATCTCCTACCACTGAGAACAGTCTAGATCCATCCTCTTTGGAATCTCCTGTTAGGTAGTTGAAAGCAGCTATCAAATCCCCCCTCATTCTTCTCTTCTGCAGACTAAACAATCCCTGTCCCCTCAGCCTGTCCTCAAAAATTATGCGTTCCAGCGCCCTAATCATTTTTGTTACCCTCCGCTGGACTCTTTTCAATTCTTCTACATCCTTCTTGTACAGTGGGACCCAAAACTGGACACAGTATCCAGATTGGGCCTCACCAATGTCGAATAGAGGGGAATGATCACATCCCTCGATCTGCTGGCAATGCCCCTACTTATACAGCCCAAAATGCTGCTAGCCTTCTTGAAAACAAGGGCACACTGTTGACTCATATCCAGTTTCTCGTCCACTGTAATCCCTAGGTCCTTTTCTGCAGAACTGCTACCTAGCCATTCGGTCCCTAGTCTGTAGCAGTGTATGGGATTCTTCCATCCAAAGTGCAGGACTCTGCACTTGTCCTTCTTGAATCTCATCAGATTTTTTTTCGGCAGAATCCTCTAATTTGTTTAGGTCTCTCTATATCATATCCCTACTCTCCAGCGTACCACCACTGCTCCCAGGTTAGTGTCATCTGCAAACTTGCTGAGGGTGCAGTCCATGCCATCCTCCAGTTCATTAAGGAAGATATTGAACAAAACTGGTCTCAGGACCGACCCTTGGGGCACTTCGCTTGATACCGGCTGCCAACTAGACTTGGAGCCATTTATCACTACCCGTTGATCCTGATGATTTAACCAGCTTTCTATCCATCTTATAGTTCATTCATCCAGCCCATACTTCTTTAACTTGCTGGCAAGAATACTGTGGGAGACTGTATCAAAAGCTTTGCTAAAGTCAAGGAATAACATATCCTCTGCTTACCCCTCATCCACAGAGCCTGTTATCTCATCATAGAGGGCAATTAGCTGACTGGCCTGTATTTCCCCAGATCCTCCTTCTTCCCTTTTTTAAAGACAGGCACTACATTAGCCTTTTTCCAGCCATCCAGGACTTCCCTCAATCATCATGAGTTTTCAAAGATAATGGCCAATGGCTCTGCAATCACATCCGCCAACTCCTTTAGCACCCTTTGGATGCAGTGCATTTAGCACCATGGTCTTGTGCTCAGCCAGCTTTTCCAAATAGTCCTGAACCACTTCTTTCTCCAAAGAGGGCTGATCACCTCCTCCCCATGCTGTGCTGCCCAGTGCAGCAGTCTGGGAGCTGACCTTGTTCGTGAAGACAGGGGCAAAAAAAGCATTGAGTACATTAGCTTTTTCCACATCCTCTGTCACTAGGTTGCCTCTCTTATTCAGTAAGGGGCCCACACTTTCCTTGACTTTCTTCTTGTTGCTAACATACCTGAAGAAACTCTTCTTGTTACTCTCAACATCTCTTGCTAGCTGCAACTCCAAGTGTGATTTGGCCTTCCTGATTTAACTCCTGCACGCCTGAGCAATATTTTTATACTCCTCCCTGGTCATTTGTCCAATCTTCCACTTCTTTTTGGTGTTTAATATCAGCAAGGATTTCACTGTTAAGCCAGGCTGGTCGCCTGCCATATTTACTATTCTTTCTGCACATTGGGATGGTTTGTTCCTGCAACTTCAGTAAGGATTCTTTAAAATACAGCCAGTTCTACTGGACTCCTTTGCCCCAGGGAATCCTGTGCATCAGTTCCCTGAGGGAGTCAAAGTCTGCTTTTCTGAAGTCCAGGGTCCATATTCTGCTACTCTCCTTTCTTCCTTGTGTCAGGATCCTGAACTCTACCATCTCATGGTCACTGCTTCCCAGGTTCCTATCCACTTTTGCTTCCCCTACTAATTCTTCCTGGTTTGTGAGCAGCAGCTCAAGAAGAGCTCTACCCCTAGTTGGTTCCTCCAGCAGTTGCACCAGGAAATTATCCCCTACACTTTCCAAAAACTTCCTGGATTGTCTGTGCACCACTCTATTGCTCTCCCAGCAGATATCAGGGTGATTAAAGTCTCCCATGAGAACCAGGGCCTGCGATCTAGTAACTTCTGTTAGTTGCCGGAAGAAAGCCTCATCCACCTCATCCCCCTGGTCTGGTGGTCTATAGCAGACTCCCACCAAGACATCACCCTTGTTGCTCACACTTCTAAACCTAATCCAGAGATGCTGAGGTTTTTCTGCAGTTTCATACTGGAGCTCTGAGCAGTCATACTCCTCTCTTACATACAATGCAACTCCCCAAACTTTTCTGCCCTGTTTGTCCTTCCTGAACAGTTTATATCCATCCATGACAGTACTCCAGTCATGTGAGTTATCCCAAAAAGTCTCTGTTATTCCAATCGCATCATAATTCCTTGACTGTGCCAGGACTTCCAGTTCTCCCTGCTTGTTTCCCAGGCTTCTTGCATTTGTGTTTAGGTACTTAAGATAACTCGCTGATTGTCCTGATTTCTCAGTACAAGGCAGGCGTCCTCCCCTCTTGTGCTCTTCTGCTCGTGCTTCCTCCTGCTATCCCACTTCCCCATGTACTTCGGAGTTTTGGTCTTCTTCCCCCGGTGAACCTATTTAAAGCTCTCCTCACTAGGTTAGCCAGCCTGCTTGCAAAGATGCTCTTCCCCATCGTCGTTAGGTGAAGCCCGTCTCTGCTTAGCAATCCTTCTTCTTGTAACACCATCCCATGGTCAAAGAATCCAAAGCCTTCTCTCTGACACCACCAGTGTAGCCATTCTTTGATTTCCACGATTTAACAGTCTCTACCTGGGCCTTTTCCTTCCTCAGAAAGGATGGACGAGAACACAACTTGTGCCTCAGAGTCCTTTATCTTTCTTCCCAGAGCCACATAGTCTGCAATGACCTGCTCAAGGTCATTCTTGGCAGTATCATTGGTGCCCACATGGAGAAGCAGGAAGGGGTAGCAATCCAAGGGCTTGATGAGTCTCGGCAGTCTCTCCATGACATCGTGAATCCTAGCTCCTGGCAAGCAGTAGACCTCTCAGTTTTCCCAGTCAGGGCAGTAAATAGATGAATCAATGCCCTTGGGAAGGGAGTCCCCAACTACCACCACCCACATCCTTCTCTTGGGAGCGGTGGTCATGGAACCACCATCCCTAGGACAGTGCATCTCATGCCTTCCAATCGGTGGAGTCTCCTTCTGCTCCCTTCCCTCAGATGTATCATCTAGTCCACTCTCCACATTAGTACCTGTGGAGAGAACATGAACATGGTTGCTCACCTATATCTCCATTGCTGGTACATGGATGTTCCTCTTTCTTCTTCTGGCAGTCACATACTGCCAAATTTCTTCACCATACTTCTGTCCCCACTGTGCAGCCTACTTTGATTCTTCAGAACAATGTGCCCGTAGAAGCATATCCTGATGTCTGTCCAGGAAATCTTCATTTTCTCTTATGCAACACTGGATTGATACTTGTTTCTCCGACCTCAAACCTTCTCTTCCAATATGGAGACCAGCGTGCACTTTGCACAGACAAAGTTGCTTCTAACCTGTGGAAGAAAGACAAACATGGCACAACCTATGCAGGTTACAACAGCTGAATGCTCACCTTCCATATTACCTTCCTTCTAAGACCTTCCTAAGCTGTTGCTATAAATACTCAGAGAAGCTTGCAAGATAAAAGCCTCAGTGCACTCTCCCCAGGCAAACTCCCTCTGTTAGCCTCCGCTGTTCACCACTCAGCTGGTTAGCTGCTGACTGCCTTTTTATAACAGTCAGGCCCACTCAAAGCCCACCTGGAACAAAGCATTGCCAATTCACACTTTTCAAACAAACAATCAAGCACATGGTCAAACTGACAAACTGTCCCCGCAACAGACACTCAGAGACTCACCAACATAACCCCCCCAGTGCAGCACTCCTCTCAGACAGATCCCAGGCAAACTCCCTCTGTTAGCCTCCGCTGTTCGCCACTCAGCTGGTTCACTGCTGACTCCCTTTTTATAACAATCAGGCCCACTCAAGGCCCACCATCTTTCAATGGGTCATTATTTCAAAAATCACAGAAAACATTTGCAATAGCAAAAATCCTTTATCAATTACAGAACATATTTTGATTATAAGCACTCTCTTGTCAATTATCTAGTTTTGTTTATTATAACATGTTTCTGTAGTGTCCCTTCATTAGTTTTGAGGCATCCCTTCTCTGGATGTCTTAGATGCACAGGGGATAATTAGGTACAGCCTAATTCTTAATTATGTACATTCCTGAGCATTCTCACACCCTCAGTTCAGTTTAAGGACAGAACTTTTCAGCTTCATAGGAACAGGAGATTAAATTTATAGATACACACTATAAAAATATTTTTTGTTAACATATAAAACATTTATGAGAATTTAATATACAGAAATCATAAAAAGTTAACATGCCCTTCTTCCTAGGTCACTTTTGGCCTCCTCTTTTCCTTACTTTTGTTCATGTTGCTCCCTCTATCTCCACCTACACAACTCAATTCTCTTCCCCTTCTCTTTGCTCAGACTTGCAGGTTCTCACTCCTTAACAGCAAAGTGAAATTAACAAGATCATTATGTAGCTTCTTATTATTTCACTTTATTGCTCAGTTTGCCCATATGGCTGAGCAGCTGAAAAGGCAGACCAGCGGTAGGCAACATATGGCACACATGCTGAAGACAGCATGCAAGCTGTGTTTCAGTGGCACTCACACTACCTGGGTCCTGGCCACTAGTCCAGGGGGCTCAGCATTTTATTTTAATTTTAAATGAAGCTTCTTAAACATTTTAAAAACCTTATTTACTTTACATACAACAATAGTTTAATTATATATTATAGACTTATGGAAAGAGACCTTCTAAAATGTTAAAATGTATGACTTGCACGTGAAACCTTAAATCAGAGTGAATAAAGGAAGACTTGGCACAGCACTTCTGAAAGTAGACAAAAATATCAGAACATTGTACAGGCCCAAACCAGCCCACTTCCAACTCTGGTTTTACAACAAGAATCTCAGAATAGAGTTGCTACCTCAAGGTCCTTTATCAATACACACTATAAATAAGAAATTATAAAATAACATTTCCAGTTAGAATTCCTGAATTTACCATTCTTATTTAGTAATAGTCTAGGGGCTTGGTAATACTCCCATTGAGACTGTGGGCTTATTAGTTTGACCTTAATTGTATGCAAAGTCTTAGAATAGGGTTTGAAAAAGAGAGTAGTTTAAGGACATGGAGATAAATGGTAACTGGGATAAAACACAATGTGGTTTTACAAAAGGTAGATCATCCAGACCAACCTGATCTCTTTCTTTGAGAAGATAATCAATTTCCTAGAAAAAGGAAATGCAGTAGATCTAAACTACCTGGATTTAAGTAAATCATTTGATACAGTTCCACACAGGAAATTATTAGTTAAATTGGAGAAGATGGGGATTAATATGCACAACTCTGGTCTCCCATCTTTAAAAGAGATTAAATCAAACTGGAACAGGTTCAGAGAAGGACTACTAGGATTATCAGAGTAATGGAGAACCTACCTTACGAAAGGAGACGAAAGAAGCTTGGCTTTTTTAGCCTAATCAAACGTAGGCAGAGAGGGGATATGACTGCTCATTATAAGCAGACACCAGGGAGAGAGAGGAGTTAGATAAATTAAGGGCCAGTGTTGGTACAAGAGCAAATGATAAAAATTGGGCATCAGTAAGATTAGCACTGAAATTAAACAAAAGTTTCCATCAAAAGAGTGAAGTTTTGGGACAGCCCTCCAAGGGGAGTAGCGTGGGCAGAAAACCTAACTTGCTTTAAGACTGAGCTTGATAAGTTTATGGAGGAGATGGTATGATGAGACTTTCTACAATGGCATATGTCTCACCTATACCTGCTATTAGCAAATATCTCCATTGGCCAAAGATAGGACGCTAGATGGGGAGAGCTCTGGGTCACTACAGAGAATTTTTACCAGGTGTTTGGCTGGTGAGTCTTGCCCACATGCTGATTGCCAGATATGGGATCGGGAAGGAATTTTACCCCAGGTCAGCTTGACAAAGACCCTGTAGGTTTGTCACCTTCCTCTGCAGCATGAGGCATGGGTCACTTGCTTGTTTGAACTAGAGTAAATGATAGGTTCTCTGTAACTTGAAGTTTTTGAATCAAGATTTGAGGACTTCAGTAACTCAACCAGAGGTTATGGATCTATTGCAGGAGTGGGTGGGTGAGGTTCTGTGGCCTGTGATGTGCAGGAAGTCAGACTAGCTGATCATGATGTTCCCTTCTGGTCTTAAAATCTATGAGTCTATGCATTTGATGGTGCAGAATCAGGCACTTCGGTGTTGCTGTCACTGTTGGTCTGTCACGTTCTCTTTTTCGAGTCGATTATAGGACCTGGGAAAGAGTTTAAGACAGCATGAGTGTTATTTTTCCTTGTGACTACTCTCACATTCCCACATCTTGCAAAGCAGAAAACAGTAGTGGAAAACACTGGTGTGAAGGGGAAAGGCTGCCTGCTCTGTCTACTAGGTTACTGCACCTGATCCACAGTGGCTTTTTTCAGGTCTACTGTCTTGTACTCTCTTTCATCACCCTCACTCTACTCTGTTATATCATTTTTATGGTCACTCATTTATAAAATGAAAACAGTCATATGTGTAATGTAGAGCAAGCTGGAATACTTAATCTTTCACTCATTTTTTTTTCAGCATACTTTATTCAGACATGGACAGATAAGATGATGTGCTAAAACAATCTGTGAAATGATGCGTGGATTTTTAAGCAAATTAATAAGTGCCTCTGAGAAAAGATATATAATCACTGAGAAAACTGAATCTTTCATATCAGGTATATTCGTGAAATAGTATTTTATCTAGTTAATTAGAGATAAGGGAAAAATTGCTTGCTTTCCTGAGATAAAGAACAAACTTAGAATATTCAGATAGGATTCTTTTTCCTAATACACTGCATACACACTTAAATATTAAAGTTTGATCCTTTAATATTTAACCAATGGACAGTCCACTGAGACACCTATTTCATTTCCACTGGGGGCCTGGTACAAGCATCAGCTAGTTTTAATAGACATCACACATTTAAAAAAAATAGGCACAGCTAAGTCGCAGTTCAGCTAAGAGCCATGGGGCACAATATGTTGCATGGGTCAAAAGCGCACATCCTAAAGGAACTAGTGAACTAGAACAGAGTCTTTGTTATTAATCCGGAAATTGCATTTTTAGAACATATATTGCTGACTGTATAAGTCTCAGTTTTTTCCCGTGTTGTATTTTCTCATGAAAACAAAACAAATCTCTACCTTTTGTTCCTTATGAAGATTTTTTTCAGTGAGTTCCTGTTTGAACTGATCAGCATCATTTTTTAATTTGCATCTGGATATTACATTTAAGTAGGTTAGAAATGTTCATATTTATACTCATACTAGGCATTTCTTAATTTATACTCCCTTCTGCCAGTGACTTGCACATGACCTTCTTCAGAAATGCAAGGCAACTTGGCTAGCTCTACTTCTAGTCCTTCTGAAGAATGATTGTCAGGTCAAACAGTGACAGTTTAAGTGTAATGTTTGATATAGACTGCTATACAGAAGGGACTTTAAAAGCCATGTCTCTCACTTCATTCAGGACCTCAGTATTGACTTGAACTATTGTTCCAAGTTAGTCTTTTCTCTTCTAAGTTTCCAGACATAGTAATAAGTAACACTAGGTTATGCATTGTGAAGCTGTTGTCACACTGTTCAGGTGCAGGGCTGTATGCCTTCAACTACCTGGTTATAGCCTACTAATGCACACCCTGTGGTGTATTGCTGTTGTCGTTTTTCTTATTATTACTATGACTCTAGAGCATATTTCCATAATTAACCTTTAAATCCAACATTTCAAAATAGTTCCTAGTAGAAGAATACAGGGGAATAAGAGGGGACATACTATAAAACATTGCTCGCTAATATTTTGACTATAGTTATTGTTAAATTACTTCCTTTCTGACCTTTTTCTCACCCGATACTAATTGCCTGGAGTTGCTGAATCTCTTAACCTTGCACCCAGCCTCTCATGCTTTCTGCACCTTTCTCAGTAGCAGTTCATGATCTAATGGTACCTTTAATTGGGCACTTTGTCCTGTAAAAAAACAAATGGGGGATATTAAGTCACTTTCAGTGAAGTTTTTACAGTAGAAAGTGAATTTAAATAATGAGAGGGCCATAAACTACAGCTGAGATGCCATCTGGGATTACAGAAGAAAGTGGAGGGAAGAGACAGTTGTATATTGCCGTCTTCTTTACTCTCCCCTCCCCACCTCCCCACTTAGCCTCTCCAGACACCTCTTTACCCAAACTTTTCCCACCCCCACTTGTGTGTGGATATGGTGAAAGAGAAAGTGAGGGGAAAGAGACATCTGGGCAAGGGAAGGCAGACCAAGCGTGGAGAGAGACAAATGGATAGAAAAGGCCTTGGCTGTTTTTTCACATAAAGCCCATAACACATTTTTTTTAATTACCAAATTAAAACAGAGGAAATTAACCTTTTCTGCTTACCACCAACTGAATATGAATACACACACACACACACACACACACACACACACACACACACACACACACACACACACACACACACACAGAGTGCTGGTGACCACTGACTCATGCCTGTCAGCCTACTGAAGGCTATTATGAAGGCACCAGTCATGACTCCATAGTTAATGCTGAGTTCCATTTTGTACTTCAGCATTTATTCAACCACTTTGTTTCTATGAATAATACATTTATTAATATGATTAATATACAAATTTATAGCACGTATTCTTTATGTATAAAAGGAATTTACAGGTAATTTACAAATAAATCTATGTATTAGTATACGAGTTGAATTTAATTTAAAATTGGATCCTTTAAGACTTCATGCATGTCAGTCTTTTCTTTGTCCTGAATTAGCTTAATAATAGCACAGACACGTCAAACTTTTTGTGTTATAAAGTTCAGTAAAGCATTTGGTACAGTGCCATATGGGAAACTATTAGTTAAGCTGGAGAACATGGGGATCAGTATAAGCACTGTAAGATGAATAAGGAGTAGTTAAAAGGGAGATAACAGATTGTGCTGAAAGGGGAACTGTCAGGCTGAAGGAAAGTTACTAATGGAGTTCTTCATGGATTGGTCTTGGGACCAATCTTATTTAATAATTTTTATTAGTAATGTGGGTATAAAAAGTAGGAGTGTGCTAGTGAAATTTGCTGATGACACAAATACAGAGGAGGATTAGAATATCATAAAGGAAGAACTGAATGACCTTGAGGACTGGAGTAATAGAAATGTCATTAATTTAATAGTACAAAGGGCAAGATCATGCATTTAGGGAATAATAACAAGAATTTCTGTTATAAGCTGGGGACTGGAAACAACAGAAAAGAAGAAAGTCTTGGATGTATTGGTTGATCATGGGATGATTGTGTCATCAATGGAAAGCAGATATGAAAAAGGCAAATGTGATCTCAGAGTGTATCAGGTGAAGTGTTTCCAGTAGAGAGAGAGAAGTATCTTACTTGTCCAAGACACTAGTAAAACTGCATCTGGAATATTGTGTGCAGTTTTGCTCACCCATCTTCAGGAAAGAGGAATTCAGTGTGGAAAAAGTACAGAGAAGAGCTACTAGGATAAACAGGGGAATGGAGGTCTTATTTTATGACAGAAAAATGGAGGAATTTGTCTTGTTTAGCCTAACAAAATGATGGCTAGGAGGGGTTACAATTTATCTCTATAAATACATTCGGGAGGGTGGATAAAGAACTGTTTAAGCTAAAGGACAATATTGGGGTATAAACTGTCCATGAGTAAATTTAAGATGGAAATTAGGAGTTTTCTAATCATCAAAGGAGTAAGATTCTGGGCCAGGCTTCCAGGAAGAAATTCATAAGGGAAGCAAAGGGACACAAAGAGAAATGTATGGCCAGCAAAGTTAAGTACAATAAGAAAGAGATATTTAAGTATATTAATTGCTAAAAGAATCCTGATAATAGTTTTGCTCCATTACTAGATAAAAATGGTAAAATTATCAATAATAATGAAGAAAAAGCAGAACTGTTCAAAATATTTCTGTTCTGTATTTGGTAAAAAAAGATGATGTAGCCATTTCATATGACAGCACTCTTTCCCTTCCACTAGCATATCAGGAGGATGTTAAACTGCATTTACTAAAGTTGGACATTTTTTAATGAGTAGGTTCAGATAATATGCATCCGAGAGTTTTAAAAGAGCTGGCTGATGAGCTCCCTGGACTGTTAATGTCAATCTCTCATTAAGTCTTGGTACACTGGGGAAGTTCCATAAAACTGGAAAAAAGCCAGTGTTGCACCAATATATAAAATGGTTAAATGAGGATGTGATGCTGGTTGACCAGATGCCAGCTCATGCCAAGGCCCAGGCCTCAGTGAGCACTGACAAATGCATAGCTGAAAACCGCTGTGGTTTACTTATGGGTTAGTACAGTTAAAATAGATATTATTGTTATAAGAATGTACTTAGTGTTTAGGCTTTATGGCATGCTTGTAGTATGCTGCATGTATTGATCCTACTTATAATATCTGTAGTCCCTTGTATAAAGTTATATTGAGTGTTTGCATTGTAAACCTCTGTAATTGTGTAAGTCACCAAAAAGGATAAGTATCAGAGGGGTAGCCGTGTTAGTCTGGATCTGTAAAAGCAGCAAAAAGTCCTGTGGCACCTTATAGACTAACAGATGTTTTGGAGCATGAGCTTTCGTGGGTGAATACCCACTTCGTCAGATGCATGTAATGGAAATTTCCAGGGGCAGTTATATATATGCAAGCAAGCTAGAGATAATGAGGTTAGTTCAATCAGGGAGGATGAGGCCCTGTTCTAGCAATTGAGGTGTGAAAACCAAGGGAGAAGAAACTGGTTTTGTAGTTGGCAAGCCATTCACAGTCTTTGTTTAATCCTGAGCTGATAGTGTCAAATTTGCAGATGAACTGAAGCCCGGCAGTTTCTCTTTGAAGTCTGGTCCTGAAGTTTTTTTGCTGCAGGATGGCCACCTTAAGGTCTGCTATAGTGTGGCCAGGGAGGTTGAAGTGTTCTCCTACAGGTTTTTGTATACTGCCGTTCCTAATATCTGATTTGTGTCCATTTATCCTTTTCCGTAGAGACTGTCCAGTTTGGCCGATGTACATAGCAGAGGGGCATTGCTGGCCTATGATGGCGTATATTACATTGGTGGACGTGCAGGTGAATGAATCGGTGATGGTGTGGCAGATCTGATTAGGTCCTGTGATGGTTTCTCAGGCTGTGGATGGCATTGCGTTCTGCACGACTTAGGTTATGAGGCAAGCGATGTTTTTCCACAATTTCTGCCTGTGCACAACTCAAAGAATACTTTCAGGACAACACTGAACAGTGCACTGATACACAGGTACCCTCCCACCAACAGCACAAGAAGAAGAACTCTGCATGGACTCCTCCTGAGGGTCGAAATGACAGGCTGGACCTATACATTGAATGCTTCCGCCGATGTGCACAGGCAGAAATTGTGGAAAAACAACATCGTTTACCTCATAACCTAAGTCATGCAGAACGCAATGCCATCCAAAGCCTCAGAAGCTACCCTGACATTATAATCAAAGAGGCTGATAAAGGAGGTGCTGTTGTCATCATGAACAGGTCTGACTACCAAAAGGAGGCCGCCAGACAACTCTCCAGTACCAAATTCTACAGGCCACTTCCCTCAGATTCCCACTGAGGAATACACTAAGAAACTGCACCATCTACTCAGGACATTCCATACACTAACACCAGAACAAATCAACATACCCTTAGAGCCCCGACCAGGGTTATTCTATCTACTACCCAAGATCTACAAACCCGGAAATCCTGGACGCCCCATCATCTCGGGCATTGGCACTCTCACTGAAGGACTGTCTGGATATGTGGACTCTCTACTCAGACCCTATGCCACCAGCACTCCCAGCTACCTCCGTGACACCACTGATTTCCTGAGGAAACTACAATGCATTGGTGACCTTCCAGAAAACACCATCCTTGCCACCATGGATGTAGAGGCTCTCTACACAAACATCCCACACACAGATGGAATACAAGCTGTCAGGAACAGTATCCCTGATGATGCCACAGCACAACTGGCTGCTGAGCTCTGTGCCTTTATTCTTACCCACAACTATTTCAAATTTGATGACAATATATATCTCCAGATCAGTGGCACCGCTATGGGCACCCGCATGGCCCCACAATATGCCAATATTTTTATGGCCGACCTGGAACAACACTTCCTCAGCTCTCGTCCACGCATGCCCCTTCTCTACCTACGCTACATTGATGACATCTTCATCATCTGGACCCATGGGAAGGAGACTCGCAAAATTCCACCACGATTTCAACAGCTTCCACCCCACCATCAACCTCAGCCTGGACCAATCTACATGGGAGGTCCACTTCCTAGACACCATGGTGTAAATAAGTGATGGTCACATTAACGCCACCCTATACTGAAAACCTACCGACCGCTATGCCTACCTTCATGCCTCCAGCTTCCATCCCGGGCACATCACATGATCCATTGTCTACAGCCAAGCACCGAGGTACGACCGCATCTGCTCTAACACCTTCAGGCAGAGACCAACACCTACAAAATCTCCACCAAGCATTCTCAAAACTACAATACCTGCACAAGGAAATAAGGAAACAGATCAACAGAGCCAGACGTGTACCCAGAAGCCTCCTACTGCAAGACAAACCCAAGAAAGAAACCAACAGGACTCCACTGGCCATCACATACAGTCCCCAGCTAAAACCCCTCCAACGCATCATCAGGGATCTACAACCCATCCTGGACAATGATCCCACACTTTCACAGGCCTTGGGTGGCAAGCCAGTCCTCACCCACAGACAACCTGCCAACCTGAAACATATTCTCACCAGTAACTGCACACCGCACCATAGTAACTCTAGCTCTGGAACCAATCCATGCAACAAGCCTCGATGCCAGCTCTGCCAACATATCTACACCAGTGACACCATCACAGGACCTAACCAGATCAGCCACACCATCACCGATTCATTCACCTGCACATCCACCAATGTAATATACGCCATCATATGCCAGCAATGCCCCTCTGCTATGTACATCGGCCAAACTGGACAGTCTCTACGGAAAAGGATAAATGGACACAAATCAGATATTAGGAATGGCAGTATACAAAAACCTGTAGGAGAACACTTCAGCCTCCCTGGCCACACTATAGCAGATCTTAAGGTGGCCATCCTGCAGCAAAAAAACTTCAGGACCAGACTTCAAAGTGAAACTGCTGAGCTTCAGTTCATCTGCAAATTTGACACCATCAGCTCAGGATTAAACAAAGACTGTGAATGGCTTGCCAACTACAAAACCAGTTTCTTCTCCCTTGGTTTTCACACCTCAACTGCTAGAACAGGGCCTTATCCTCTCTGATTGAACTAACCTCATTATCTCTAGCTTGCTTGCATATATATACCTGCCCCTGGAAATTTCCACTACATGCATCTGACGAAGTGGGTATTCACTCACGAAAGCTCATGCTCCAAAACGTCTGTTAGTCTATAAGGTGTCACAGGACTCTTTGCTGCTTTTACAAAAAGGATAAGAAGCATTAATTAAGGTAAAGTGCTCATTCTGCACACAAGATAGCCCAATGACAGCAAATGAGGCATTAGGAAACAACAAAGGACAGAGACCTTATTGATTGCATTTCTCACTCCCTCTAGGAAGGGGAGGCTTGAGCATGAATTCATCCCATCAGCTTGGACTGTGGCATGAAGGGCGTGTTGTCTTTGGTTTGAGAGCCAAGTACAATTGAATTGTGATGATTGGTCCTTTGGGACTGGAAGTAACCTGAATATTGTTGTGATTTTTAGTGTAAAGTGATCATCTATCTCATAGGCCAGCTTGCCTGTATATCAGGATAGATTGGAATGCCAAAGGGGACTGTCTGTGACTCCATAATAAGACTGTAATAGTGCTTTAGGAGTTTACACTTGATACTGGATTGGAGAAATCTAATTATAGAACATAAAACCAGTCTGGAGTTTCTGCGCTACTTTTTGACAGTCTGCCCTGAGACAGGCACTCGCGATCATGAGTCACTTCACTCCAGACAGTGTGCCAGAGGATTACCTGGGTAATTATAGGCCTGTCACACTGACACTGATACCAGGCAAGAAAATGGAGCAGCTGATATGGGACTTGATTAATAAAGAATTAAAGGAGAGTAATATAATTAAGGCCAATCAACATGGGTTTATGTAAAATAAATCCTGTCAGACTAACTGGATCTCTTCTTTTGGTGAGATTACAAATTTAGTTGATAAATGTAATAGTGTTGACCTAAAAGATTTCTGTGAAGTATTTCACTTAGTTCAACATAACAATATAAAATTAAGATGGAACATATCAAATGGATTAAAAAGTGACTAACTGCTAGGTCTCAAAATGTAATTGTAAATGGAGAATCTTCATTAAAAGGGTATGTTTCCAGTGAGGTCACACAGAGATCGGTTCTTGGCCCTATGACAGTTAACATTTTTATCAATGACCTGGAAGAAAACATAAAATCATTACTGATAAAGTTTACAGATGACACAAAAATACAGCGAATGATAAATAATGAAGACAGTAGGTTGTTCATTCAAAGCAATCTGGATCTCTTGGTAAACTGGGCATAAGCAACAATATAGAATCATAGAATCATATGGTTAAAAGGAACAGCAAGGGCAATCTAGTCTAACCCCCTGCCAAGATGCCGGATTTGTTGTGTCTAAACCATCCAAGATAGGTGGTTATCCAGTCTCCTTTTGAAAACCTCCCATGAAGGAGCTTCCACAACCTCCTGAGGCAGTCTGTTCCATTGTCCTACTGTTCTTACAGTTGGGAAGTTTTTCCTGAGATTTAATCTAAATCTGCTATGCTGTAGCTTGAAACTATTGCCTCCTGTCCTGCCCTCTGTGGCAAGAGAGAACAAATTTTCTCCATCTTTTTTTATGGCAGCCTTTTAAGGATTTGACACTATCATGCCCTCCCTCAGTCTCCTCTTTTCCTTACTAAACATACCCAGTTCCTTCAGCTTTTGTAATTTTGTGCATTGCTTTGCATCTGTTTGATCATCTTTGTTGCTCACATCAGCTGGAAACAAATTTGAATGTAGATACATGCTCAAAGTGATTTACCACAACTCCCAGATCCCTCTCAGCAGTTTGCTGCCAAGCCAGTTTCCCCTCATTCAGCATTTGTGTATTTGTTCTTTCTTCTCTAAGTGTAGCACCTTACATTTGTCGTTCTTGAATTTCATTTTATTGTCTATAGCCCAGTTCTTCGAATTCTCTGAATTTTAGCTATATCCTCCAAAGTGTTGGCACCAACCCCCCCAGCTTTGTGTCTTATGCAAACTTGATCACTATGCTCTCTATTTGAACATCCAGGAAAGATGTAAAGTCTGGAACAGATTCCTTTGGAACTCCACTTGAGACCTCCTTCCAATCTGACATTGTCCCATCACTCTTTGTTTTTGGTTGTCTAAGCAATTATTTATTTACTTAATGGTAGCTTCACCAAGCGCACATTTCTTCAGCTTACTTATCAGAATGACATGTAGAACTGTGTCAAAAGCCTTGTTAAAGTTCAGACATTTTATGTCCACTGCATTCCTCTTATCCACCAAACCAGTTATTCTGTCAAAGAAGGAAATCAAGCTGGGTTGTCATGATTTGTTCTTGGAAAATCCATACAAGGTGCTAGTGATTACCCCTTCATCCTCCAGGTACTCACAAATTGAATGTTTTTTAACATTGCTCTAGTAGTTTCCCAGGTATTGAGGTTAGCTGACTAGTCTATAGTTCAACGGCTCCTCCTTTTCCCCCTTTTTAAAGATGTGCACTATGTAATCCCATCTTCAGTCTTCAAGGATCTCTCCTGTCATCCATAAGGTTGTAAGTATTATTGCCAGTCACTCTGACATTTCTTCAGCTAATTCCTGCCATACACTTCAGTGAATATCATCAGCCCCCACTGATTTGACCTTGTCCCTGTTTGGTTGGCAGGATTGGCTGAACTGCAGTAGAGTCTTGAATAGATTCTGGCTCACAGCATAGCTGGACCCACCGCCCATGTCTCCCCTCTTCCTCCTTCTCTCTGTTCACAGCTGAGGTGTCTGTCTGAGGTTTCTCGAAGGTGTTTGCAAAGGTCTGTGGGGTGTTGCTGTGGTCTCAGACAAGTACACCTCTACCCTGATATAACGCGGTCCTTGGGAGACAAAAAATCATTGCGTTATAAGTGAGACCGTGTTATATCAAACTTGCTTTGGCCCCTCCGTTCCTTCTTCCCTAACTGCCTCCTTCAGAGACTCACATCTCTAATCACCCCCAGAACCCCACCCCCTACCCAGCCCCCCTGTCACCTGACCGCTCTGACCCCTATCCACCCCACTCCAACCCCACTCCCTGACAGGCACTCACTGGCAGCAGCAGGAAGTGGAGCAGCCTGCTCCACTCCTGCGGAGGGAAGTGGACCAACGCGGCCCCAGCCCACTCCACTTTCCTTGTCCCAGCCCCGGCCCCAGCCCCAGCCGTGTCACACTCACCTGCCCGGCAGGAAGTGGAGTGCCACGGCTGGGAGCTGGCGGAGTGAGGTTGGGCTGTTCCACTTCCCGCGCTGGTGAGTGCTGGGAGGTTGGGGAAAGGACGCCCCCTGCACTCATCTGCGGTGTGAAGCAGAGTGACACGGCCCCAGCCCGCTCCACTCTGCAACCTCCCAGCCACAGTGCTCCGCTTCCCACCACAGGTGAGTGCGGGGAGGTTGGGGAAAGGATGCCCCCACTACTCACCTGCAGAGCACTGCACTGGGAGCTGGCAGAGTGGAGCGGGCTGGGGCCTGGCTGCTCCTCTTCCACAGCTGCTGGTGAGTGTGGGGGGATTCCTTCCCCCAAGCTCCCTCCCCCGAGCGACATAGCTGGGGCAGGGACAAGGGAAGAAGAGCAGGCTGCTCCCAGTTCCCCACTAATTCCCCAGGACACTCTGGGATTGCGAGGCCCCCAAAAGTGCCCTCCCACAGCTCCTGGCCCCCAGACCCTGGGGGAGAGCCCCTGACCGCCACCAAGACCCTCTGCCTCTTATCGAACCCCTCGGCCCAGGCCTGGCCCAGTGCCCTTAACATACTGCTCAGAGCAGTGTGTCAGAGCTCTACTGCCTTGTAGGCAAACCTGCCCTATATCGGGTCACGTTTTATGGGGTAGAGGTGTATTGCATGCAGCTCAATGTAAAAGCAGCAGCTCTGTGACTCATCTCCAGAAAGAGTGTTGGTCTCCCTGGCCTTGTGGTATGTCTGCTGCAGTTCCTTCACTTTCATGCAATACTGCTGCTGACCCTGTCACTCCCCTTCACCTGAATAGCCTGTGCAATCTATTTGTAGATGTCCATGTTTCTAATGCTGGTCTGTAGCTGTGCCTACACAGCTTCTTCTTTCCACAGGCCCAGGAGACCCAATACCTCCTGTCTATTCCAGGCAGGAGAGCATCTAGTACATGGAGCTGACATGGTGAGTTCGGAAATTCCATAGAAGGAAGAGCTGCTAGGTGTGCTCACTATGTGGGCAGTCAGGAAGGATATTTTAAAAGATATTTCAAAAATACACTGGGTGTTGTGACAGTGCACCCCATAAGGCTTCACAGGCATATGCTTATGAATGTATATAGGATAAAACTAAATATGTTTTGTGCTACATATGCCGTGTAACATATCTATGTAAAAGTTATGATCTACTGAATACATTCCTTCTATTTGTATGCATGTATCTTTTTTGTAATTAAAGTTAGGAATATTGGCTATATATTTTCTTGATATCTGGGATTTGGACCTTGTGATAGGTTTGGTTACAGAAATCCAACTGGGAGCTGCTAGCTGATATGCCAAGACTACCTCTGTCAAACCTTAGTCCCAGATTTGGACCTTAGCGTCCAAAATATGGGGGTTAGCATGAAAACCTCCAAGCTTAGTTACCAGCTTGGACCTGGTACTTGCTGCCACCACCCAAAAAATTAGAGTGTTTTGGGCACTCTGGTCCCCCCGAAACCCTTCCCTGGGGACCCCAAGACCCAAACCCTTGAGTCTCACAACAAAGGGAAATAAATCTTTTCCCTTCCCCCCTCCAGGTGCTCCTGGAGAGATACACAGACACAAGCTCTGTGAATCTAAACAGAGGGAGTCCACCCTCTGTAATTCCAATCCTGGAAACAAAAGCACTTTCCTCTTCACCCAGAGGGAATGCAAAATCAGACTAGTAAATCTAACACACACAGATCTCCCTCTGACTTCTTCCTCCCACCAATTCCCTGGTGAGTACAGACTCAATTTCCCTGAAGTTTCCCAGAAAAGAAAACTCCAACAGGTCTCAAAAAGAAAGCTTTATATAAAAAGAAAGAAAAATACATACAAATGGTCTCTCTGTATTAAGGTGACAAATACAGGGTCAATTGCTTAAAAGAATATTGAATAAACAGCCTTATTCAAAAAGAATACAATTCAAAGCACTCCAGCAACTATAGACATGTAAATACATGATCTCTGTACTCACAACTTGGAAACAGAAGATTAGAGAGCAGGAAATAGAAATCACTCCTCATAGCTGAGAGAAATGCAGGCAGACAGACAAAGACTCAGACACAAACTCCCTCCACCCAGAGTTGAAAAAATCCTGTTTTCTGATTGGTCCTCTGGTCAGGTGTTCAGATTACTTCTTTCCAGGTGAAAGAGATGTTAACCCTTAGCTATCTGTTTATGACACGCCCCCCAAATTGCAGACAGTGGGGAAGCTCACTGGCGGCGATTTCCTTCTAGAACTTGAAAATAAACAGATTAATACAACACATGCACCTTTACATATACCACTAAGTATATAACTAACAGATTTCTACATGGTAAGAACACTTTTTAACTACTGGATTCTGGGAAACTCTCACGGGAGAGTGCATCAGCTACTTTGTTAGAAGCTCCTGAGATGTGCTGAATTTCAAAATCAAAATCTTGGAGAGCTAAACTCCAACAAAGAAGTTTCTTGTTGTTCCCCTTGGCAGTCTGAAGCCACTTTAGCGCAGCATGGTCAGTTTGTAGCTGGAACCGCCGTCCCCAAACATATGGGCGTAGCTTTTCCAGGGCATAGCATTCCTTTTCACTGACTGACCAGTGACTTTCCCTCTCAGACAGTTTCTTGCTGAGAAACACGACAGGATGGAAGTTGTGATCCGTTGCTTCCTGCATGAGAACTGCTCCTATACCACGCTCAGATGCATCCGTGGTTACTAGGAATGGCTTGTCAAAATCCGGGGCCCTGAGTACAGGGTCAGACATGAGCATTGCCTTAAGCTGGGCAAAGGCCTTTTGACACTCATCAGTCCACTTAACTGCATTTGGTTGGGTCTTTTTGGTCAGGTCGGTCAGTGGGGCAGCAATTTGGCTGTAGTGTGGTACAAATCGCCTATAGTATCCGGCCAAGCCTAAGAAGGATTGGACCTGCTTCTTGGACCGTGGGACAGGCCACTTTTGGATAGCATCCACCTTGGCCTGTAGGGGGTTTATGGTTCCTCGACCCACCTGGTGCCCCAGGTAAGTCACTCTGTTTTGGCCTATTTGACACTTTTTGGCCTTAACAGTTAGTCCGGCCTGCCTGATGCGCTCAAAGACCTTTTCCAGGTGCAGTAGGTGTTCGGGCCAGGAGTCTGAAAAAATGGCCACATCATCGAGGTAGGCAACTGCAAATTCTCCCAGTCCAGCTAGTAGACCATCTACCAGCCTCTGGAAGGTGGCAAGTGCATTTCGAAGGCCGAAAGGAAGGACATTGAATTCATACACCCCCGCATGGGTGACGAATGCTGACCTCTCCTTGGCAGGTTCATCTAGCGGTACTTGCCAGTACCCCTTGGTTAAGTCTATTGTAGAGATGAACTGGGCACGTCCCAACTTCTCCAATAGCTCATCGGTGCGTGGCATTGGATAGTTGTCCGGACGAGTTACCTCATTTAGCTTACGATAGTCCACGCAAAAGCGTATTTCCCCATCTGGTTTGGGTACCAGAATCACTGGAGATGCCCATGCACTGGTAGATGAGCGGATTATACCCATCTGTAGCATGTTCTGGATCTCCCGTTCTATAGCAGCTTGGGCATGAGGAGACACCCAGTAGGGTGGGGTTCTAATGGGGTGAGCATTACCTGTGTCAATGGAGTGGTATGCCCGTTCAGTCCGTCCTGGGGTGGCTGAGAACAATGGGGCGAAGCTAGTGCACAGCTCCTTGATTTGTCGCCGCTGCAGACGTTCCAGGGTGGTTGAGAGGTTCACCTCTTCCACGCCACCGTCTTTTTTCCCGTCGTAGTAGACACCGTCAGGCCACTCAGCATCATCTCCCTGGACTGTAAACTGACAAACCTGTAAGTCTCTGGAATAGAAAGGCTTGAGAGAATTAACATGGTACACTCTGGGCTTTAGTGAGGAATTGGGAAAGGCTATGAGGTAGTTCACAGTTCCCAGGCGCTCTTGGACCGTGAATGGCCCTTCCCATGATGCTTCCATCTTATGGGCCTGTTGCGCCTTCAAGACCATTACCTGGTCTCCTACCTTGAAGGAACGTTCTCTGGCATGTCTGTCATACCAGGCCTTTTGCTCTTCCTGAGCATCCTTTAGGTTCTCTCTAGCAAGGGCTAAAGAGTGTCGGAGGGTGCTTTGTAGGTTGCTTACAAAGTCCAGAATGTAAGTTCCTGGAGAAGGCGTAAACCCCTCCCATTGCTGCTTCACCAACTGTAATGGCCCTTTAACCTCGTGACCATACACAAGTTCAAATGGTGAAAACCCTAAACTGGGGTGTGGTACAGCCCTGTAGGCAAACAGCAACTGCTGCAACACTAGGTCCCAATTATTGGAGAATTCGTTGATGAATTTTCGTATCATGGCCCCCAAAGTTCCATTGAACCTTTCCACCAGGCCATTGGTTTGATGATGGTATGGGGTGGCAACCAAGTGATTCACCCCATGAGTTTCCCACAGCTTTTCCATGGTCCCTGCCAGGAAATGAGACCCTGAATCTGTAAGGATGTCGGAGGGCCAACCTACCCTGGCAAAGATGTCTGTTAGGGCCAGGCACACAGTGTTAGCCCTGGTGTTGCCTAGAGCTACTGCTTCCAGCCATCGGGTAGCAAAGTCCACTAAAGTCAGTACATACTGCTTTCCTCTGGGCGTCTTTTTTGGGAAAGGGCCCAGAATATCCACAGCTACTCGCTGAAATGGGACCTCAATTATGGGGAGTGGCTGGAGAGGGGCCTTGACCTGGTCTTGAGGCTTTCCCACTCTTTGGCATACCTCACAAGACCGGACATACTTGGCAACATCCTTGCCCATCCCCTCCCAGTGGAAGGACTTCCCCAACCGGTCCTTGGTTCTGTTCACCCCAGCATGGCCACTGGGATGATCATGGGCTAAGCTTAAAAGCTTCCCCCGGTACTTAGTTGGAACCACCAACTGTTTTTGTGGCTGCCATTCTTCCCGGTGTCCACCAGAAAGAATTTCCTTGTATAAAAGTCCTTGGTCTATAACAAACCGGGATCGATTAGAAGAGCTGAGAGGTGGTGGGGTGCTCCGTGCCACCGCCCAAGCTTTCTGAAGGCTGTCATCTGCTTCTTGCTCAGTCTGGAACTGTTCCCTTGAGGCTGGGATTACCAGTTCTTCCTCAGACTGTGGACTTGGGCTTGGTCCCTCTGGAAGCGATGTAGGTGATGGGGTTGTTTCCGTTGCTGGTGAACCGCTCTCCGCTGGTGCACCTGAGGTTATTTGAGGCTCTGGCTGAGCCTTTTGGGTATGGCTGTCTGTTGCTTCTGCCAGTTTTGGCTCGCTGGCGCCCTCTGGCGTTGAGTTTGAAGATGTGGTTGCACTTGCTGGTGCTGGTTGCTGTTCCAGTTCCGGGCCTGGGACTGGAGGTGTTGTGGCTGTTTCAGTGGTTGGCATGGAATCCGGGTCCACTACCTCTGTCTGGGTCTCTGGTAACACAGACAGGGCCTCTGTGGACGGCTCAGGAACAGGAATGGGCCTGGAAGCTTGCCTGGTTTGGCTGCGTGTAACCATTCCCACTCTCTTGGCCCGCTTCACCTGGTTGGCCAAGTCTTCCCCCAGTAGCATGGGGATAGGATAATTGTCATAGACTGCAAAAGTCCACATTCCTGACCAGCCTTTGTACTGGACAGGCAGTTCAGCTGTAGGCAAGTCTACAGCTTGTGACATGAAGGGGTAAATTGTAACTTTGGCCTTTGGGTTGATGAATTTGGGGTCAACGAAGGATTGGTGGATAGCTGACACTTGTGCCCCCGTGTCTCTCCACGCAGTAACCTTCTTTCCTCCCACTCTCAAATTTTCCCTTCGCTCCAAGGGTATTTGAGAGGCATCTGGGCCTAGGGATCTTTGGTGTGATGGTGGTGTAATGAATTGGACTCGCATGGTGTTCTTGGGACAGTTGGCCTTGATATGTCCCAGTTCATTACCCTTAAAGCATCTTCCATCTGATGGGTCAGTGGGCCGAGGTGAGTTACTGGAGACTGGTGAGGTGGAAGAATAGGGCGTCTGTGGCTTTACTTGGGTTGTATGTGGGGTCTTTGGCTGTCCTCGGTTGTAGGGTTTATGGTCGGTGTGCCCCCTGGGGTATTTGTTCACCTTGACAGTAGCTTTCTTGCTTTCTGCCACTTCCATCCATCTGGCTCCAATCTCCCCCGCCTCAGCGAGATTTTTGGGTTTTCCATCTTGTATGTACCGTGTGATGTCCTCAGGAACACCATCCAAGAACTGCTCCATTTGTATGAGGAGGTGCAGTTCTTCCAAGGTTTTAACATTGTGTCCTGATATCCAGGCCTCATAATTTTTCCCAACGTAGTAGGCGTGTTTGGGAAATGACACCTCTGGTTTCCACTTTTGGGTTCTGAAACGCCGACGAGCATGATCCGGGGTTATCCTTATTGTGTATCTGGCCTTGGTTTGAAAAAGTTTATAGTCGTTCATGTTCTCCTTAGGCATTTCAGCTGCCACCTCTGCTAAAGGTCCACTGGGCTGTGGCCTCAATTCTACCATTTACTGGTCTTCAGAGATGCTGTACCCAAGACACGCTCTTTCAAAATTTTCCAAGAAGGCCTCGGTGTCATCACCTGCGTTGTAGGTGGGAAATTTCCTGTGCTGTGGAACAATCGTTGGCGCAGGGTTGTTAGGGTTGGCTGTGTTTTGCTTAGCCTTTTCTAATTCCATGGCCTGTCGGTGGGCTTCCCTCTGGAGTTCCAGCTGTTTTTGGTGGTCTGCATCTTTGGCTGCTTGCTCTCTTTTGTAGGCTGCCTCTCTTTCTCTTTCTCTCAGCTCCATCTCTTGTAGTCTTTTTTCCAGTTCTCGCCTGTGTTCAGCTTGTTTGATTTGTACTTCGGCCTCCCTTTTTGTCTTGGTAGGCATGGTTCCTGTTTTCTTGTGTTGGGGTGCCCTCCAGTGTTTATCTTCTGAACTGCAGGCTCTGTTGCCTCCTGGGGTCTGCCTAGCAACAGGGCTTTTGCCCTTTGTTTTCAATGTAAAGCAAACCAGAAAAACCACTTTATTTGCATGTATATAGTGCTGGTAATTGACTCCTAATGGGAGTGCTATTGTGTGACAAAAGACCCTTAACAGCCTCTTAATGGCTTCTTGCTTACTATGCAAGCCACAAACTGTCAGAGAGAGCAGAAAAAAAAATTCTCTCTGGTTCCCTTTTAAAACCAAACTGTTTCTCTCTGCTAAAAAGCCCCTAGCAGAGAAAAGAAAAATAAAATATTCCTACTGGCTTCTGGGTTCTGTCTATCCCGTAACCGCTGCCACTCATGTCAAACTTTAGTCCCAGATTTGGACCTTAGCGTCCAAAATATGGGGGTTAGCATGAAAACCTCCAAGCTTAGTTACCAGCTTGGACCTGGTACTTGCTGCCACCACCCAAAAAATTAGAGTGTTTTGGGGCACTCTGGTCCCCCCGAAACCCTTCCCTGGGGACCCCAAGACCCAAACCCTTGAGTCTCACAACAAAGGGAAATAAATCTTTTCCCTTCCCCCCTCCAGGTGCTCCTGGAGAGATACACAGACACAAGCTCTGTGAATCTAAACAGAGGGAGTCCACCCTCTGTAATTCCAATCCTGGAAACAAAAGCACTTTCCTCTTCACCCAGAGGGAATGCAAAATCAGACTAGTAAATCTAACACACACAGATCTCCCTTTGACTTCTTCCTCCCACCAATTCCCTGGTGAGTACAGACTCAATTTCCCTGAAGTTTCCCAGAAAAGAAAACTCCAACAGGTCTCAAAAAGAAAGCTTTATATAAAAAAGAAAGAAAAATACATACAAATGGTCTCTCTGTATTAAGGTGACAAATACAGAGTCAATTGCTTAAAAGAATATTGAATAAACAGCCTTATTCAAAAAGAATACAATTCAAAGCACTCCAGCAACTATAGACATGTAAATACATGATCTCTGTACTCACAACTTGGAAACAGAAGATTAGAGAGCAGGAAATAGAAATCACTCCTCATAGCTGAGAGAAATGCAGGCAGACAGACAAAGACTCAGACACAAACTCCCTCCACCCAGAGTTGAAAAAATCCTGTTTTCTGATTGGTCCTCTGGTCAGGTGTTCAGATTACTTCTTTCCAGGTGAAAGAGATGTTAACCCTTAGCTATCTGTTTATGACAACCTCTGCTTCTGTTTGCCCTGCCAGCTTAGGACTCCAGCACACTGTCTTGCTGAGCCAGACACTCCCGTCTGCTCCAACAAAGACCCGGGGTCTGAATTACTTGTCCCAGAGCTGCAGATTTATCTGAAAACAGCTCACAGAAGTGTTCCTGTCTTTAACACTCCGATGCCCAACTCCCAATGGGGTCTGAACCCAAATAAATCTGTTTTACCCTGTATAAAGCTTATGCAGGGTAAACATAAATTGTTCGCCCTCTGTAACACTGACAGAGAGATATACACAGTTGTTTGCTCCCTCAAGTATCAATACATACTTTGAGTTAATTAATAAGTAAAAAGTGATTTTATTAAATACAGAAAATAGGATCTAAGTGGTTCCAAGTAATACCAGACAGAACAAAATAAGTCACCAAGCAAAATAAAATAAAATGTGCAAATCCATGTCTAATCAAACTGAATACAGATAATCTCACCCTCAGAGATGCTTGAGTAAGTTTTTTCCTCAAACCAGACACCTTCCAGGCCTGGGCACAATTCTTTCCCCTGGTACAGCTCTTGTTGCAGCTCAGGTGGTGGCTAGGGGATTCTTCATGATGCCTCTTCTCCTCTTTGTTCTGTCCCACCCCTTTATATATCTTTGCATAAGGCGGAAATCATTTGTCTCTCTCTGGGTTTCCACCCCCGCCCCAATTGAAAAAGCACCAGGTTAAAGATGGATTCCAGTTCATGTGGCATGATCACATGTCACTGTAAGACCCCAAGTCTTCATTCCTCCCAGCCTGACTCAGAGGAAGGCTTGCTTGCAAACAGAACCCCAGTCAGTTGTCCTGATTGATGGGAGCCATTAAGATTTCAAACCACCATTAATGGCCCACACTTTGAATAATTACAATAGGCCCTTAGAGTTATATTTTATATTTTTAGTTCCAGATACAAAAGAGGTACATTTATACAAATAGGATGACCACACTCAGTAGATTATAAGCTTTGTAATGATACCTTACAAGAGGCCTTTTTCATGAAGCATATTCCAATTACATTATATTCACTTATTAGCATATTTTTATAAAACTATATAGACTGCACAACGTCACAGATCCCATTGGGAGTTGGGCATCTGAGTGTTAAAGACAGGAACAGTTCTTAAATTGCTTTCAGTTAAATCTACAGATATGGGACACATGGTTCAGACCCTTGGCTGGAGCAGACTGGCATGTCTGGCTCAACAAGACAGGGTGCTGGAGTCCCAAGCTGGCAGGGACAGCAGGGGCAGTAGTCTTGGCATATCAGTTGGCAGTTCCCAAGGGGGTTTCTGTGATCCAACCCATCACAGGTGTTTTATGGAGAGGGGTGTCTTCTGGTCATCATGATCCTGGGCAGTGGAGTTCACACATGTGATCAGAGTGGTCACCATCAGGCATTGTGGGACAGTTGCTGGAGGACTGTCAGGGTCCACGTAGACTGTAGTCAACCATTGCTTAATGCTGTTTAGGGAGGTAGTTTTATTATGTCACTTTAACAGGGTGCTCACATCAGCTGGAAACAAATCTGAATGTAGACATGCTCAAGGTGATTTACATTATAGAAGATTAGTGTTGGAAGAGACCTCAGGAGGTCATCTAGTCCAACCCCCTGCTCAAAGCAGGACCAACCCCAACTAAATCATCCCAGCTAGGGCTTTGTAAAGCCGGGCCTTAAAAACCTCCAAGGATGGAGATTCCACCACCTCCCTAGGGAACCCATTCCAGTGGTTCACCACCCTCCTAGTGAAATAGTGTTTCCGAATATTCAACTTAGACTTCCCCCACTGAAATTTGAGACCATTGCTCCTTGTTCTGTCATCTATCACCACTGACAACAGGTAGTTGAAGGCAGCTATCAAATCCCCACTCACTCTTCTCTTCTGCAGACTAAACAAGCCCAGTTACCTCATCCTCTCCTCGTAAGTCCTGTGCCTCAGCCCTCTGATTATTTTTGTTGCCCTCCTCTGGACTCTCTCCAATTTGTCCACATCCTTTCTATAGTGGGAGGCCCAAAACTGGACATAATACTCCAGATGTGGCCTCATCAGTGCCGAATAGAGGGGAATAATCACTTCCCTCGATCTGCTGGCAATGCTCCTACTAATGCAGCCCAATGTTCCTACTAATCAGCCTAACTTTGTAGTGCAGACCAGTCCTAAAATAGAAAGCTAGGTCTTTCAATCCTTTCTCCCCATCTTCCATGACTATCTTGCACAGACATAATACTGAAAGGTTAATGTTTTCAGTATTGTGCATAGTGTATGATTTCCATATGTGACTTCCATGGTATTTACTCTTATGTGTTTGCTTTATTTCTACCAGGAAGTTAGATAGAACCAGATTAGTAGATTGGTTGCCACACATGAGGATATTAATTCAAATATCTTCTAATCAATATGCCTTGAATTAAAATATAGAACATTTAAAAGCTCTCAAAATAGTATTGTAGCTTTCAGAAATTTATAATTGCATGAAGGCATTTCAATAAATATTGTTTAAAACAATTTCCTTTTTTAAAGAGTAGAATCATTAACTCATTTGCTGGGCCTGAGAAGGCTCCTGTATCAGAGATGTCAAACAATTAATAGAATGTGATATTCACAAAATATACCTCCATGCTTCCATTTATGCTAGCATTACAGAAATAAAATGGTTTTCTATCACCATTTAGGCAAACCTACATTCAAAATACATGATATCTTCCTTTAATCATTCCTAGAGGATGATTTCCTTGTTCTGTAGCTTTAAGCTTTACGACATGAACTTATTTAAATTACCTCACAACCGCAGGCTCACTGAGTATGTTATGCTCACACAGAGTATGGCAGAGGCCAGAACACAGACATATAGCCATATTTAGCCTTTTTTTTTTAAAGTGCAGGAAATGAGCAATACAGCATCATGAAAACACCCGAAGAGTTTAAATAAAATCCCTTGAAGTGAAATGAATAATCATTTGTGTCTTCAACCCTTTCTTTACAGAAATTCAACAGTCATTATTATTGCCATATAACTCAAAATTGTGACTTTCATCAAAATTTAACATTAACTTTTTCCTAACTTTTACATATACCCTTACATACACCCAAACTAGACTTTATCACATAGGTTATGCAGCACAGTTGTAGCTGTGTGAGTCCCAGGATATTATAGAGACAAAGTGGATGAGGGAATATTTTTTATTGGACCAACTTCCATTGGTGAGACAGTCAAGCTCACACAGAGTTCTTCTTCAAGTCTGGGACATTTTGTTCCACCCTGCATTTTCCTGTGATGCTGGGAGTTCCATTTCCAGACCTGAAGAAAAGCTCTGTACAGCTTGAAAACTTCTATCTCAACAGAAATTGGTCCAATAAAATATATCACCTCACCTATCCTGTTGCTCTAATAATCACACAGGTCTTTTTTTACATCAAAGTTCTTTATACACATAGCCAATTAATACTATCTTGTAAAGCCCAAACCAATTTTTCATTTAGCTATCCCATCTGGTTCATCAGTCAATCAAACAACCACTGCTCCTTATCAGCATATGAAGGCCTTTTCATGTGGGAGACTGAATAAATGTTAAATAATCACAAAATATGGTTTGAGCAGTTCAGTAAGATTTCAGTTTTGCAACAATAATTTATCTTTATAGCATACAGAAATTTCCTGTATTTGCAACGCATAATGTATAGAGACAAAACTGGTAAAAACTAAAGTCCAAATTATGGTTGCCTCAGCCTCAATGGACTGTAGGGAGAGGCAGTACAGGGGACTCTTCCCCCTAAAGCTGCAATGAAGAGGACAGCTGTAAGGGGGGCTGCCTGTTCTCCCTGAAAACCAGTGTTATTATTGAAACAGAGATGAAGCTACTATCACCAGCAATGTTCTCAGCACCTCATTCGCTGCGCACTGGGAACTGGGAACAGCTGCTGGTGAGAATGATCCTTACCGCATCTTCTCTCCTTGTAGCCTCCACAGGCATAATGCTTCCAGCCACTGCTGTTTAGACCAGTCACTTCCTCTTTTCCATATAAACAGCACATAACTGAGCCTTATATATTTTACTTATGCTTCTTTTGTTGGTCTTTTATACTGTTCTAATGGTATCTGCAGTGGGGATTATACCACCACAACAATAGAGAAAATATTTTAATTCTAGTGCATAGCTAACAAAATTGCTAAAATGTAACATGTTTTCCCTTATTACCAATTCGTAAACTTCAGGATTAAGCATTCGTTGCTAATCTACTAGAACTCTGAAAATGGTTTGTGTTGAAACCAAAGTTGTGCACAGAGTGAACTCACAGTGAAGTTATTCTCTTGATCTTAATTGAGGATTTTCTGCATATGAAATATATTTCTAGGAAAATTCATGCACCATGAAAATAATAATCATTCAATTACCTCTCCCTCTTACTCCATTCTGTGTCAGAAACTTTAGAGAAATAGATGCCTGATGCATTTCATAATCATCATCATAAACATGCAGTATATCCATTAAAATAAATCTGAACCCAAGCCACAACTTCCCAGAAGGATAGAGGTGACCTGAGGTGTTCAGATTAGGAAATTGAGTCAATTCTTCATGGTTTCGTGAGGTTCAGATGAAGTGTTTTGTTCTGGGCCCATTTCTAATTAAAGTAAAACTGTTTTAAACTTTAAAAAGTAGGAGAAATCATGCACTTAAAGCCAGGCCAAACGTCCATTTAAAATATGGGTTATGATTTATTTTAAATCCATGCATAAGAATCTAGAAGCATGAAAAGAGAGGCCAGTAGCACATTATCATTATCAGATTTTGCAATGGCCCAAAGTATACTAGATGCCGAATGGAAACATACAACATGATCTTTGCTCAAAAAGAATAAATCAAGTTTCTGATATGATGCAAGGCGAGTGTGGCAAATAATATGAGAAATATTAGCAATGAGATCTCTTTAGTCCTCATATGATCATAAAGTTTTATTTATTTCTGCAGAGGCTGAAAGGATACTGGATTTTCATTTTCATTCTCAGTCTCTGCATCCCTGGCTCACAAGCCCTTCAGTCCTGTCTCCCAGTCACAAGCCTTACCAAAACCACCAATACTGCTGCTCTCTCACACACACACCCCCAGTAAAGATCACACTCTCCCTATGCACTGAGAAGTGTTAAGCATTTGCAACAGGAGTCCAAGCCTATGGGACCTATTGAGAACCATTGGATTGGGCTTCTGCTCTGGCAAAAAACAGAAGGTTTACCAGACAGAGCAGCTGCTTCAATATATGACCCACTTCTCGGGCAACTCCCTAACTTCCCACCCTCCTATATACTTATCCTATTACCAATAGTGGGCACGAGGGGGAGAGTTGCATTTATGAATTAGAAATTGACTTTCTGTGAATATTCCATAATATTATTGTCTTGGCAAATAATTCTTCCAGTAAGCTTCTTTGCTAGAATATTAACAAAAAGGACACATAAAATGGCTATTATTATATTTCCCTATATATTCCCTAGAGCTATATATTTCAGTGGGTTTTTTCTTTTTCTTTTTGTTTCTGATTTTTGTCTTTCATTTTCAACTCTGTTTCAATTCTTCTGGACATTTTGATTCTTTACTTTGAATCCTTTTCATTTTAATTTTCTGAATTCATCTGCAAACTTGCTAAGGGTGCAATCCATGCCATCCTCCAGATCATTAATGAAGATATTGAACAAAAGCGGCCCCAGGACCGACCCTTGGGGCACTCGGCTTGATACCAGCTGCCAACTAGACATGAAGCCATTGATCACTACCCATTGAGCTGACCACCTAGCCAGCTTTCTATCCACCTTATATTACATTCATCGAGCCCATACTTCTTTAACCTGCTGGCAAGAATACTGTGGGAGACCATATCAAAAGCTTTGCTAAAGTCAAGGAATAACACATCCACTGCTTTCCCCTCATCCACAGACCCAGTTATCTCCTCATAGAAGGCAATTAGGTTAGTCAGGCATGATTTGCTCTTGGTGAATCCATGCTAACTGTTCCTGATCACTTTCCTCTCCTCTAAGTGCTTCAGAATTGATTCCTTGAGGACCTGCTCCATGATTTTTCCAGGGACTGAGGTGAGGCTGACTGGCCTGTACTTCCCCGGATCTTTCTTCTTCCCTTTTCAAAAGATGGGCACTACAGTAGCCTTTTTCCGTTCATCCAGGACCTCCCCCAATCACCATGAGTTTTCAAAGATGATGCCAATGGCTCTGCAATCACATCCGCCAACGCCTTTAGCACCCTTTGGATGCAGAGCATTTAGCACCATGGTCTTGTTCTCATCCAGCTTTTCCAAATAGTCCTGAACCACTTCTTTCTCCAAAGAGGGCTAATCACCTCCTCCTCATGCTGTGCTGCCCAGTGCAGCAGTCTGGGAGCTGACCTTGTTTGTGAAGACAGAGGCAAAAAAAGCATTGAGTACATTAGCTTTTTCCACATCCTCTGTCACTAGGTTGCCTCCCTCATTCAGTAAGGGGTCCACACTTTCCTTGACTTTCTTCTTGTCACTAGCATACCTGTAGAAACCTTTCTTGTTACTCTTACTATCCCTTGGTAGCTGCAACTCCAAGTGTGATTTGGCCTTCCTGATTTCACTCCTGCATGCCTAAGTAATATTTTTATACTCCTCCCTGATCATTTGTCCAATCTTCCACTTTTTGTAAGCTTCTGTTTTGTGTTTAAGATCAGCAAGGATTTCACTTGTAAGCCATGCTGGCTCCCTGCCATATTTATTATTCTTTCTAGACATTGGGATGATTTGTTACTGCAACTTCAATAAGAATTCTTTAAAATACAGCCAGCTCTCCTGTACTACTTTCCCTGTCATGTTATTCTCCCAATGGATCCTGCCCATTTGTTCCCTGAGGGAGTCAAAGTCTGCTTTTCTGAAGTCCAGAGTCCATATTCTGCTACTTTCCTTTCTTCCTTGTGTCAGGATCCTGAATTCGACCATCTCATGGTCACTGCCTCCCAGGTTCCCATCCACTTTTGCTTCCCCTTCTAATTCTTCTCTGTTTGTGAGCAGAAGGTCAAGAAGAGCTCTGCCCCTAGTTGGTTCCTCCAGCACTTGGACCAGGAAAGTGTTCCCTACACTTTCCAAAAACTTCCTGGATTGTCTGTGCATTGCTGTATTGCTCTCCCAGCAGATATCGAGGTGATTGAAGTTCCCCATGAGAACCAGGGCATGTGATCTAATAACTTCTGTTAGTTGCCTGAAGAAAGCCTCATTCACCTCATCCCCCTGGTCTAATGCTCTATAGGAAACTCCCACCATGACTTTGTTGCTCACACTTCTAAACTTAATCGAGAGACTCTCAGGTTTTTCTGCAGTTTCATACTAGAGCTCTGAGCAGTCATACTGCTCTCTTACGTTCAATGCAACTCCCCTACCTTTTCTGCCCCACCTGTCCTTCCTGAACAGTTTGTATCCATCCATGACAGTATTCCAGCCATGTGAGTTATCCCAACAAGTCTCTGTTATTCCAATCACATCAAAATTCCTTGACTGTGCCAGGACTTCCAATTCTCCCTGCTTGTTTCCCAGGCTTCTTGCATTTGTGTATAGGCACTTAAGATAATTCACTGATTGTCCTGATTTCTCAATATGAGGCAGGAGTCTTCCCCTCCTGCGCTTTTCTGCCCATGCTTCCTCCCAGTATCCCATTTCCTCACTTACCGGGCTTCGGTCTCCTTCCCCCGGTGACTTCACTAGGTTAGCCAGCCAGCTTGTGAAGATGCTCTTCCCTCTCTTCGTTAGGTGGAGCCCGTCTCTGCCTAGCACTCCTCCTTCTCGGAACACCATCCCATGGTCAAAGAATCCAAAGCCTTCTCTCTGACACCACCTGTGTAGCCATTCATTGACTTCCATGATTTGACGGTCTCTACCTGGGCCTTTTCCTTCCACAGAGAGGATGGACGAGACCACCACTTGCACTTCAATCTCCTTTATCCTTCTTGCCAGAGCCACATATATCTTTTGTCCACTCTTACTCTCTGCTATACAGATTTCATTGGGAAGACCGACGTTTCTCAAACTGGAGGTCCTGACCCAAAAGGGAGTTGGGGGTGGGAGGGTCAGGTCATAAGGTTATTTTAAGGGGGGGTTGCGGTATTGCTACCCTTACTTCTGTGCTGCCTTCAGAGCTGAGTGGCCAGAGAGCTGCAGCTGTTGGCCAGGCACTCAGCTCTGAAGGCAGCACTCTGGCAGCAGCAGCACAGAACTAAGGGTGTCAATATTATACCAAACCTGCTCTGAAGGCAGAGCTGCCTCCAGCAGCAACTCAGAAGTGAGGATGGCATGGTATGGTATTTCTGAAGCCTTTTGAGCTGGGTGGCTGGAGAGTGGTGACTGATGACTGAGGACCCAGCTCTGTATACAGCAGCCTAGATGTAAGGGTGGCAATACCATACCATGCCATCCTTATTTCTGCACTGCTGCAGGCAGCAGCTCTGCCTTCAGAACTGGGCTCCCAACCAGCATCCCCCACTCTTGTTGCCCAGCTCTGAAGGCAGCATCAGCAGTAGCACAGAAGTAAGGGTAGCAGTGCCGCAAGCAGAGCTGCCCTTTGGGTATGGTGAATCAGGGCCCTGCACTTTGGGGGTGAGTGTGATTAGCCAGCATAGTCGGTCCTGATGGATTCCTCACTTCCACCTCAGGCCCTGCACCCCCCTAGGGATGGCCCTGATTGCAACCCCTCCCTCTACGCCTTGTGACCCTCCCACCCAAACTCCTTTTTGGATCAGGACCTCTACAGTTATGACACCATAACATTTCAGATTCAAATTGCTGAAATCATGAAAGTTACGATTTTAAAAATTGTATGACCAAGAAATTGACCAAAATGGGTACAAATAGCAGCACAGATAGTGAGGCACAGCTTTGGTGTTTAGAGTAAAGACACACCTGAAGGATGTTGGAATATACCTGATTATTTACCCTACAGGGCTCTCTACTTAGCCCACCCTGGCATCCCTACTGCTGGAGCCTTTGCCCATCACAAAAAAAGGCTCTGGAAGCAGGGAAAGTCTCTGGAAGAAGATAGGCAGTAGGGAAAAGCTCCACCAGCTCCTCACTGCTGGAGCCTTCCCTACCATGGGGAAATTTTCCATCAGTTGGGAAAGGTTCCTCCAGTTCTCTGCTGCTGGAGTCCTTCCCCCACCACTGGAAAAGACTCCAGCAATGAGTAAAGGCTCAGTTAGCCATCTTTTAATCTACTGAATATATGTCATATTGTTATTTTATACAGTGCTAGTTTTTAATCAAAATGTTGAGTGGTTTTAAGGCAAATACCTTACAGAAGTCCAAGTATATTACATGAACAGTTACCTTTTTCAACTTGATTTGTAATCTTATCAAATAATGAAATCAAGTTTGATTGACAAAACCTATGTTTCATGAAACCATGTTGATTGATATTTAATGTTTCCTTCCTTTAACTCTTTATTGCTAGAGTGTGATGCTGTACGTTTGAAATATGACCATGTATACAGGCAAGTCTTATCTTAGGTGGGGGTTCCGTTCCGCGGTTATTGCGTAAAGCAAAAACCACGTATAGTCAAAATTATATCCCCAAGCCCTTTAAACCTCGCCTGCAGCTGGCGGCCGGGCCAGGGGGGCATTTAAATGGCTTCACCGGGCTCCCTGTCACTCTTTAAATTCCCCCCTGGCCCAGCCCACCAGGGCTGCAGGTGGGGTTTAAAGGGCTCCACCGGGCTTCCTGCTATGGCAGGGAGCCTGGTGGAGCCCTGATACAATAACTTTGCAATAATTATATGTATTTGATTTCCTTAACCATTTTAACTCATTCCTCTTCTCATAGAATATCAGAGTTAGAAGGACCTTAGGAGGTCATCTAGTCCAACCTGCTGCTCAAAGCAGGACAAATCCCCAGACAAGGGTTTTTTGGTTGCTTGTTTTTGGTAACCTTGGTTCTCTAAATTGCCCCCTCAAATATTGAACTCATAACACTGAGTTTAGCAGGCCAATGCTCAAACCATTGAGCTATCCCTCCCCTCTTTTAGATATTTGATACAAAAAGACTAGCAATGGCGTTATTGGATGACAGCTGAGTTATATATTGACCAGGCTATGTGACTGATCACTTGGGATTAGAAGGACCCTTTGTTTGAAGAAATTGGTTTTAAATAACCAGTCATCAAAAAGTCTAGTGCCTGTGGGGGTGTGGTGTGTGAAATGAGTGCTGGAATGCCCAAGAAGACCACATTTTTGACTTCTTGTTAACCTATGTGGTGAGACAGATGGCTACTTTTGTTGCTGGGCTTGGTATATCTGATGGTAGAATAACCACCAGTCTGGGGTGTGTCTGCCCTATTTCTCAGCAGTTCATCCTGAATCTGGTATTCTCAACTGTGACCCACTGAGACACAGTGACAGAGTCCTGTATTAGTCGTTCCAATATTTTGTCCAGGATCAATGACAAGCTAATTGGCATATAGTTAACTGGCACGCCCCATTTACCCCTTTTAAATACTGGCATAACACTGGGTTGCTTCCAGAACTCTGTAATTCCCCAGTATTCCAAGGCTTATTAAAAATGTGCATCAACAGTCCAGAAAGAGCCTCAGCCAACATTTTTAAAATGCTTGGGAGCAAATTATCCAGACCTGTTGACTTTAAAATATTTAATTTGAACAGTTTCTTTATAACATTATACTTAGTTACCATTGGAAAATAAAATATTGAATCAACTTTATGCAATCTTGATATTGTCCAGCTTGTTTCCAGCTACAGAATATAAATATTTGTTGAACACTACTGCCTTTTCAGCATCATTATTCGCAATAATGATAATAATAATAACAGCTGACCTAGATCATTGCTAGAATGCCTTTTGATCCTTATATGTTTTTACAATGCCTTCTTATTGTTCTTAATCATATTGGCCATAGATATTTCATTGAATGTGATCCAAGAACCTCTCGATACCAACTGGCAGAGGGCATGGGGCATATAAGGGTTACAGAGATCCCCTGGGTCTTGCATATACCTACTAGTCCACCAATGAATGGCATGTACGTTCTCTAATGACAGCCTGTGCCCCACTGGTCATCAGAATCATTGTGAGGTGTATGTATAGGTAATATGTGAAGAATGATATACATACTAAAATTATTCTGTCTAGATCCGTAAGTTAAAGCAGGTCATAGAAAGGTGATCCACATACCCGTAGCAAACAATGGGGGAAGAGATGCCTATCTCACTCAGGCTGGTCATATGCAATTTGATTATTATATGGTTCACAGTGGATGCTCACTTGCAGGCTGAGCAAAATGCTAATCAATACATTTTTGGGCTGGAGAAAAAAAACAAAAACAGCATAAGTTATCCTGTTTAGGAGTAAGACAATAAAATTTTGAAACTATATCCAGGATATAGATGAAACCCTACTATTCCTTGAATCTGTGAGCACAAGCCGCTAGTGGGCTTGATCTTATGAGAAGGGATCTTAGCCAAACTGGTTGAAAACACTGGTGAAAGGACTTGGGGTAAGCTATTTTGTAGGAGATGGGGATGCCTTGTTAGGTAAGTTTAGGCTCTGGAAAGCATGTTATGATTTTGTTTTATAGTAAACATTTGTTTCTAATATTCTCACTACCGTATGAATTTCTGTTCTTTGATAATCAACTCATTCTTGTTTTCATTAAGTGCTGTGAGTTAAGAAGAGTGGTATTTCTGAGGTGAATCTTACAAGCTAGTGTGTACTATTCCTTTGGCCTGGGCTACGCTAGTGGGAGAGTTCAAACTAAGATACGCAACTTCAGATACACTATCAGCTGTCGAGGTGGAGTATGGACATCGATTCGGGGATCAATTTATCATGTCCAGATGAGATACAATAAATCGATCCCTGATACATCGAACACTAGCCTCCGATCCGGCGAGTAGTATAGACGTACCCTTTGGGAATAGTAAATCTGAAAGTCTTGTGAGAGTTCAGTGGAACAGGCCCTGAAGACTTCAGAGTGATGTTCAGAGGACTTAATTTGTACCTATTGCTAACCTGTACAGAGAACACAAAGCCTGCAGAGGCCTGGAAGACAGTGCTTATGTTGCCGGAGTCTGGTGGATTCAGGGAGCTTATCCATAGCAGGCATAGACAAGACTTCTTCATCCTAAGGGCAGGCGGGGGTGAGGTGTCTACAGCCCTGGGTACCCCTGGGAAGCATCACAGATACCTTTTATTATAAGTTACTTGCATTTCTTAATTTCTCACATATATTCATTGTCATCTACTTCCTCTTTTTCCATGTGTTATATGATGATTTTTTTAAATTGCTTTTTTCATGTCCTCTCTGAAACAATATGGGGTTTTTAAACTGAAAAACACCTTTTCATTAATAAGCAAGTACAATCATTTGAGCATCTCTCAATTTTCACTAACCTTTCACTGTTAAAATTTTTCACTCTGATCAATTTTATTCATAATTATTTTAGCTTTGAGAAATATGCCCATTTAAAGCACCAACTTAAATGCAACCAGGTCCTAAACACTTGTACACAGGCAGCCATTACTCTTTAGCAAAGTGATCAGTTCATCTTTATCCATCATATAATATGCATCACATTTAACAAATGTTTTCTAAGAAAGATACAAGTTGCAAACATTTGAATATATGTTGTGTTTCCTCATAGAAGATGCTCAACATGGTCTTCACAGGTAAGGGGTGATGGCATGTCATTTGATTTTGCGTTGGTGTTGAGTTTAAGAAGCTACAAGCTGAGTCTTTGGACTTTATGAATACTGGCATGAGGAACATGGATACAATTTCCTGTGTTTTTGCATGAAATGTGCGAATAGAACATATCTTTGGCCTGGTCTACACTAAAAAGTTAGGTCAAAGGAAGCCACCTTAAGTCAACCTGTTAATGTATGTTTCTACACTACCGGGTCCTTTAGGTCAACCTAAATCACCTCTGATGTCAACTTCTGTAATCCACCTCTGCGAGAGGAGTAGTGCTTAGTTTGACTTTCGTGGGTAGTGCAGATGCAGCGTTGTGTAATTTGACTTGATTAGCCTTCAGATGGTGTCCCACAATGCTCATCTCTGATCACTCTGGAGATGTTTCTCAACTCTCCTGCACTGCAGTCAGGTACACAGGAAACAGCTGCTTCTCTGCTAGAGCCCTGGGAATTTTTGATTTCCCATTTCCTGTTTGATCAGCATTGGGAGCATGACAGCTTGAGCACAGCTGATCACGGAGACTACACGCCCCAAACGTGCTCCAGCCTGGTCTGCACAGGAGGTTGTGGATATCATTGCTGTGTGGGGAGAAGAGTCTGTGAAGGTAGAGCTCCGATCCATCAGAGGAAACCCTGACATCTATGCAAAGATTACTTATGGAATAGGGGAGAAGGGCTACACAAGGGACACACAGCAGTGTCATGTGAAAATAAAAGAACTTCACCAAGCATACCAGAAGGCAAGGGAGGTTTGAAAGTTCTGCAGCCACTGCTCATCATCCTATACCTGAAAAATGATGTGGTCCCATCAGTCAGTGCTTGTTTCACGGGACCAGAAATGGTGCTCCACAGAATGCAGCTGCTCTGAGACTGCCATTAGCAACTGTGAATTGTTTTTTTCAATGATTTGCAGCAGAGCTGCTTTCAGGAAATCGGCATCGGCTCTGGAAATACTGCAGGAGAAGGCACAAGGTGTTTGAGATGCTCACAGCAAGAATGCACAACTGAGCAGACTCCGTGCTTCTGGGGTTATGGCATATACGTGGCAGTTTTAAGGCATGAAAACCACTGGGTTATTTAGTATCAGGAGGTAGCCGTGTTAGTGTGTATCCACAAAAACAACAAGGAGTCCGGTGGCACCTTAAAGACTAACAGAATGATATGCCCAAATAAATCTGTTAGTCTTTAAGGTGCTGTACCTATTGGGTTTCTGGGAAGTGGGCAAGCAGAAGCCCGCCCACTGCTAAAGGATCCTCCCCAGCCTAAGGGGAGGATCCACAGGACCTCAAAAACCCAACTGAGTTTGGGGGAAAACTAATAAAAGAACAGGGACAGGAGTGCGGTCAAAGGGTCAAAAGGAGGGAGCCTGATGGGGACACCAAGCAGAGAACCCTGGACAGCACCCACTGCTCCTCGAAGGCGTCAAGGGAGCCTGTGGACGCCACCAGAGGAACTCTGCCTGGATACGTGAATGGACAGAGGATCGGAAACAAGCCCCACAGTCACAGGAGTGTCCATTGGCCAACCTCCTCTCCCTGGTTTTGTAGATGGCTGTTTTAGCCAAGGCCAGGATGATGTTGACCAGGAAGTCCCATTTAAGGTGCTGTAGTTGGATGATGACCCGCTCCAGCTCTGACAGGGTTGGAACCAGCCCTGGGAGAAGGCGGGCAGGCTGGAAGAACAGCCCAGGCTGAGTGGGGAAACAGCCACAGCTGTGGCCACGCCCCAAATGGACTCAGCTGGCCCTGTAAAGGGACTGCTGGGCTGAAGCAGTTTCAGTCTCACTCTGCATTTAGAGGGAGAAGGGCCTGGCTGCTAGGGAGTGTACCTGGATACCTAACGTGGAGCAGGGCTGGGGGAAGGCAAAAGGAGCTCTGGCCTGGAAACCCCCCAGGCTGCAGGCCTAGGATAAGGCCAACTGGGTATGGGGTTGCAAAAGGGGCAGCCCATGGGTAGGCAGAGGCAGCAGGTCCAAACCCCTTTGCCTGTGATGAGCGGCTGATACACTGCAGTCTGCCCTAGGGAATGGGGGCTAAGTAATGACTAGCAGTAGCCAAGACTGAGGCGAGATGGGGATAGTGGATTGGGGGTTCCCCAGGGAGGGGACACCCAGATCAGTGGGGTACTGCCAGGGGGCAGCACCCAAGTTAAAGGGACACCGGGGTCCAGGGAGGGACACAGGGACCAGAGGACAGGTGAATCACTGGCCTGCAGAGGGCGCTCCAGAGCTGGAATGAGCTAATTCCCAGAAGTCACCAGCAAAAGGAGCTGCAGGGGTGAGTCAGCTCATCTACAAGTAACACCTGGACTCCTTGTTGTTTTTACTGGGTTGTTTACTGGGAGGGAGCACAGTGCCTCATAGGATGCCGACACAATGTTCCCATTCTCCCCTGCAACAATGTTTTGGTTCCATGAGTCATTGCACAAACTTCCCAAAGCACACTGCAGCAAGTTGCACTTTGGGATAGCTACCCACGATGCACTGCTTTGTGCATCGATGCAGGCACTGCTAGTGAGGACTCACTCCATTGAGACAATGAGCATGGTGTGGTCATGCACAATCAACTTCATTAATTCGGAGGCTCGAGGTCGTATTAGATAAAGTCAATTTAATTTTGTAGCGTAGACAAGCCTTTATAAATCTGCCAAACCAATTTCATAACAGCTTACATAAGAGTGTCCAAGCTAACTTAATGCTCAGGATTGCTATTGTTTCTTCATTTATATGTCGGGATATACATATATTCCTTCATTTAAGTAGTGTGCACTTTTATTGTTACTGCTATGTTTTAGTTACTTCATCAAAGAAACTGTCAGAGTTCCTTCCCCACTCTGAACTCTGGGGTACAGATGTGGGGACCTGCATGAAAGGCCCCCTAAACTTATTTTTACCAGCTTAAGTTAAAAACTTGCCCAAGGCACAAATTCCTTCCTTGCCTTAGTATTGCTGCCACCACCAAGTGATTTAAACAAACATTCAGGGATGGCCACTTGGAGCCCTACCTTCCCCAAATATCCCCCTCACAAACCCCTACACCCCCTTTCCTGGGGAGGTTTGAGAATAATATCCTCACCCATTGGTACAGGTGAACACAGACCCAAACCCTTGGATCTTAAGAACAATGAAAAAGCAATCGAGTTCTTAAAAGAATAATTTTAATTAAAGAACAGGTACAAGAATCATCTCTGTAAAATCAGGATGGTAAGTACTTTACAGAATAACAAAAGACGCAAAAACACAGAGGATTTCCCCTCTAGGCAAAATTTAAAGTTACAAAAACAGGGATAAACCTCCCTCTTAGCACAGGGAAAATTCACAAGCTACAACAAAAGATAACCTAACACATTTCTTTCCTATTACTTACTATTTCTGCAATACTAGATGCTTAGTTCAGCTATGCTTAAGGAGATGTAATTTTCCGGTCATGTTTCCTGGCTGACTCCAAGATACACAAACAAAAAACCTTCCCACGCGGATCTGAAAGTATCTTCTCCTCTTATTGGTCCTTTTGGTCAGGTGCCACCCTGATTATCCGAGCTTCTTAACCCTTTACAGGTAAAAGAGGAATTTTATGCTACCCTTAGCTGTATGTTTATGACAGAAACAGAGTATGTTTGCTGCCTGATATGGCTTTCTTCTTAACAAGTCTTAAAACACTAGAATTTGTATTTATGGTGTGGTGGACAAAAAACCTGTTTTGGACTAGACCATTCCCTGTTTTGAAGGGCATTATGGATGCTGTTTGCTTGTTTAGGCTGTGGAAATATCTCTTTGGGGCAAGGAAGCTAGCAAAGAAGTCCTGTTTCCATGTTGTAAAAGAAGAACACTTTTACTTCTGCAACATATCTCTCCATGGATCTGATAGGAGGATTTTGTCTCTATAAAGTTGTCCATCATATTCAGGAAAGCAGTAAAGAATGTACTTTGGCTGTATTTTCCTTCCTATTATATTTGATAGTAATCATAATATATGAGACAGAGTGATCTCTTCTTTAGACCATGGCTGTATCGATATTCTGAACTTCTGTTCTTTATCAAGCATATTAAAACTTTCATGGAGGTTTTTTGGGGAGGGAGGAAGGGGATTTAGAATAATAAAATAGCTTAATAGTGGAATTGTCCCCTTGATTTCTATAATGATATTTTATAGTAATAAAAGAGTTCCTAATATTCAAACATTAATTTACATGGATCATGATCAAATTTTTCAAAAGTGTCTAATGATGTAAGACCCTAAGTCCCATTTTCAAAAATGACATAGGGCTTGTCTACATGGCACATCAAAGCATGCCAGAGCTGTGCGATTTGTAAAATGCTCTAACATGCCCCTGTAGACCCTGCTGGCACACTCTAAAAGGTACCTAGCTTGCATTAACATAGTACTGTTTCAAACAGGATTATGTCAATGAGTACTAGGTATCTTTTACAGCACACCAACTAAGTCTACATGGGGCAATTAGAGTGCAGAGCGCTAAAATGCTTTACAAATCACTTCATTCTAGTGCACTTTGCCAGTGCCTTACAGACAAACTCTTAGGCACCTACACGCTGATCCTCAATAGTTTTTAGACACCTAACTCCCATTGAAATCAGTGGGAGATTTAGAAAACTAAGGCCAGGTTGACTTCAGGCCAAATTTTTAAAGGTAGCTAAGTGCCTAACTCCCATTCAAATGTCCTTAAATCATTTAGGAACTGAAGACCCATTTTTAAAAAAAATCTGAACTTTAGACTTTTAAATACCTATGTCATTTCTGAAAATGGGACTGTGGCTCCCAAATTATTCAAGCACTTTTGCAAATGTTTACCCATGTCACAGAATTCTGGCCATTGTTCATATTTAGCATATTTAGCAATATACACCCAAGTTATGCAAATAAAGTGCTTGGAGTTAAAAACTCTTTTAGCAAAATAGCACATAGCCTGTTTCAAACACTATGCTAAAACTCTCTCCTTCTTACTTCAGGGGTTTTAGTTACAGCTTCAGTAGTGTCAGTCTTTTAGAAGTTGTATGAGTTCCTTGGATGGGAGTTAGATTTTTTTTTCTAGTGGGAAATATTCCATAAATATAAATGTGTGAGCATATGATGTGAGAGCACATATTTAATTAGATATGAGATACAGGGTATTATTTTCCACTATGTTAGTACAGTTTTACAATGGTGTAACTATTGTAGATTGCCACCAGGCTCAGTGGATCTTGTATTAGCCATCATGAGATTTGGACAGTCAGAAGAGAGAGCAGCTCTTCTTTTTCTCTCATCTCACTTATCCTGGTTCAATCTTCTATTATTAGACCTGCTCACTGGTCCTCTTCTCTGTTAAGGATTTATTAGTTTCAGTATCTATGCTGGATACTCCAGAAATTAGCAGCTCTTTGTAGTGCTTTGTTTCAGAGAACTTCCTCTGCTACTGTAGGATGCTTACTTACTAACAGACTGAGACAAAAGTCTTTATATTTACGGTAGCTGGCTGATTCTAATAGGAAAGTTTGTAGCTTCCTCACTTTAATGTCACACAGGAATAGTACTACACACGCAGACCCTTAAATGGACATATACTGTCTTGTTGGTAATTTGCCCCTTTCTCCTGAGAAATTGAGCGGCTGTTTCTGATGAGATTTCAAGTCTGTTATCTTACAGTTTCCAAACATCTTTAACTGTAGTTAATTCACTCCTTTTCATCCTTCCTGTTTCTGATTGTCTTTTGATGTTAAATATATTTCCTCAGTACTTAGTTTGTTGTTTAGGGCTTATTTATCAAGATTGCTCATTTCATTGAGCAATCATTCATATTTTTTCCCTGAAATCCACATTGTCTCTTTGAAGAGCATTAATGGAATGGTTCCTCTGAAGTGTTTTTTTTTTTACCCTGTGTCTACAATTTGATTGCAAGTGATCCGCTCTGATCTTTTCCCATTCTTGTGAGCAGTACCTTTTTACATGAAAAATCATTCTAATTCCTAGGCCTGTAACTGCTTGAGCATTACAAATATTAACTGAAATCATATTAACTGCTATCACCCTGGTTCTGATCACTTGTTCCTTAACTGACAGTTTAACCCTTCCTCTCAAATATTTTATGATACAATTATGATAATCAACAGTAATTGTTTCTAAATATACCGAACATTTAAAAATGTGCATGCTTCTTGACCTACAAAAAAATTGCAAGAATATTACAAATATTATTACGAAACATTCTTCCATAGACTCATGCCACTTGATAGGCTCTGGAAATTGCTGCTGTAGTATTGGACTATTGTCTGTAATAATGACTAACAGCATAATGCTACCATCAGTTCTGTTTTACTTGAACTCATTTATGGTTCCCAAAGCTAAGAAATGTGTTTAATTACATTAGATTAAAGTATACAACAAATAGTCTTTCTGATATTCTGAGTCTTATTACAATCATTCAGATATAATACACATACAGCCATACACATATTTCATAACTTCTAAAACTACTCCTGCACTTGGAATATACATGCAATTTCCATTGAAGTCACTGGGAATTTCTGCTTTTGAGAGTGGAATATGCCCACAGTATTTAGGATGAGACTGGGAAAGAAGATGTTTGCTACAGATTGACAGATCTGGTCTCTGGCAGACCACAATAGAGGACACCTCACTGAGAATGTTCTACAATTCAGCCTCTTCCCATTTAAACTGAGTGAGTGCTAGCTTGACAGCCTTCAAAATGTACCCAAACTGCCCAGAACTTCCTGAATCCATCCTTAGAACCACACTACACTTCTCCCACAAAACATCCGTCCTACAAATAATCCCACAACAGCCCTCAACTCTACAGGCTCCATAACACTCCCCATCACATCAACAGGGTCCAAGATCCTTGCTTACTATAATGGCTTCTGAGGTAAGTCCTGTTGGTCTGCTACATTGGCCTGTTTTTGGGAAAATCCATCTGACAAACTCTCTCCTATCTAAAAACCCTGAATCAGACATATTCTGAAGTGGGAAGACAAACATCCTTCTGGTTCCTCTGCATCTGGCACTTTGAGGCATTTATGCTGACACACCACAGAAAGCCATGTGAAAAAGGTGGCAATAGACAGCAATCAATATAAATTAGAAAATATTAAGTATGAAAAATGGATTAGGGCTAATAAGAAGGATAGGTTTGTACGTATATTATGAAGAAAAGAAATTCAAGCTATGGTATAGGCCTAGAAATGTTAAAATTATTAATACTAATGCAAAAAAAGGGAGATGTGTTCAATAAATATTTGTTTTTCATTTGAAGATAACCAGGATAATTGGATCACATGAAGATGATGAAGGACCATCCAGGAAATTAATAACCAAAAGGATGTTAAAACAACATCTACTAGGGAAAAATATTTTTTAAATCAGCAGGCCAAAACAGCTCTTTAAGGACTCTTGGGTGCAAGTTATCTGAGGAGACCTCTGGCCTGCTGATGCTAATTTTAAATAAATCTTGGAATACCAAGGAAATTCCAGAAGATTGAAAGAGTGTTAATGTGCCACTATTGAAAAATGTCTAGTAGGATGACCCAGGTAACGATAGGCCAGCTAACCTGACATCAGTCCTAGATAAAATAGTAGAAAAGCTGATATGGGATTCAATTAATAAAGAACTACAGGATAGGAATATAATCAATGCCAGTCAAGATGGTTTTATAGAAAACTGCTCTTATTCAAACAAGAAGATTTCATTCTTTAAGGAGATTATACGTTTGGTTGCTAAATGTAACTGTGTAGATGTAAAATACTTAGATTTCTGTAAGGCATTTGACTTAGTATCACATGACATTCTAATACAAAATAGCATGGTCAGCATCAATAAAGCACACATTAAATGGATTAAGAACTGGCTAACTGACATATCTCAAAGTAGTTGTCAATGGGGTGTCATCATTGAATGGGGGTGTGTCATAAACAGATAAGAAAAGTTAATAGCACAGAAGTACTTTATCTCTCTTTGACTGTAAAGGGTTAACAAGTTCAGTAAGCCTGGCTGTCACCTGACCAGAGGACCAATCAGAGGACAGGATACTTTCAAATCTTGAGGAAGGGAAGTTTTTGTGCTGTGCTGTTAGTTTTGGTTGTTGTTCACTCTGGGGGCTCAGAGGGATCAGACGTGCAACCAGGTTTCTCTCCAATCTCTCCAATGCAGGCTCTTATAAGTTCAGACTAGTGAGTACTAGGTAGATAAAGCGAGTTAGGCTTATGGTTGTTTTCTTTATTTGCAAATGTGTATTTGGTTGGAAGGAGTTCAAATGAAAGGAGTTCAAACTGGTATTTTGCTGAATCCTTAGGCTGGGAGAGTATTCCCAGTGTCTATAGCTGAAAGACCCTGTACCTATTCCATCTTAAATTTACAAAGATAATTTTCACTGTTTTTTCTCTCTTTAATTAAAAGCTTTTCTTGTTTAAGAACCTGATTGTTTTTTTATTCTGGTGAGACCCCAGGGGACTGGGTCTGGATTCACCAGGAAATTGGTGGGGAGAAAGGAGGGAAGAGGGAGAGAGAGGCTGATTTCTCTCTGTGCCAGGATTACTTTCTCTCAGGAAGAGTCTGGGAGGGGAAAAGAGAAGGAGGGAGGAAGGTGAATTGTCCTCTCTGTTTCCAGATTCAAGGAGTTTGAATCATAGTGATCTTCCAGGGTAACCCAGGGAGGGAAGGCTGGGAGAGGCAGTGGTGAAGGAAAGGGTTTACTTTCCTTGTGTTAAGATCCAGAAGGTCTGGGTCTTGGGTGTCCCCGGGCAAGGTTTTGTGGGGACCAGAGTGTACCAGGCACTGGAATTCCTGGTTGGTGGCAGCGCTACAGGTTCTAAGTTAGTAATTAAGCTTAGAGGAATTCATGCTGGTACCCCATCTCTTGGACGCTAAGGTTCAGAGTGGGGAATTATACCATGACAGGGTGTTTCTAGTGACTGGTACTAGGTAGAATGCTGTTCAACATTTTCATGAACAATTAGGAAGATAATATAAAATCACTGCTGATAAAATTTGTGGATGACGCAAAGATTAGTGGAATTGTAAATAATGAGGCGGACAGGGCAATCATGCAGAATGATCTGGATCACTTGGTTAGCTAGGCCCAGTCAAACAAATGACATTTTAATACAGACAAATGCCAAGTTTTATAGCTAGAAACAAGGAATGCAGACCTGCCCTACAGAATGGTGGACTATACCCTGGAAAACACTAGCTCTGAGAAAGATTTAGGAGTCATAGTGAACCAGCAACTCAACATGAGCTTCCAGTGTGGTGATGTGACAAAAAGGGCTACTGTGACTGAGCAGTAATTAGGAGTAGGCAGGGCCGGTGCAAGGAAGTTTTGTGCCCTAGGCGAAACTTCCACCTTGCACCCCCCATCCAGCTAACCCCGCCCCCTCATGACAGCTAACTCAGCCCCCCACCTGGAGACCCCCCGCAGCAGTTACCCCCCCCACTACAACAGCTAATCCCTCTCCACCCCGTCCCCCCACGGCAGCTAATCCCACCCGGAGGGAGTCTCCTCCATCCCCACAGCAGCTAACACTGCCTGGGGAGACCTCCCCCGCCCCCACCATGGCAGCTAACCCTGCCTGGGGAGACTCCCCCCACGGAAGCTAACCCTGCCTGGGTTTTCCCCCATCCAGCTCATCTCGGCTCCGCCTCCTCCACTGAGCACACTGGCGCCGCTCTAATTCTCATCCCCACCCAGGCATGAGGTGCCGATTGGAGGAGACTTAGAGCAGGGGCTGTGTGCTCAGTGGAGAAGGCAGAGCGGAGGTGAGCTTGGGTGGGGAGCTGTTCCTCTGTGCGCCCCCCCCGTTACTGCGGGCAGCCCTCCCCGCATGCCCCCCCCAGCTCACCTCCACTCCACCTCCTCGCCTGAGGAGACTTTTAGGCGCCCCCAATCACTAGGCGCCCTAGGCGGCCACCTAGTTTGCCTAAATGGTTGCACCAGCCCTGGGAGTAGGGAGGTGATTTTACCTCTCCAAGTGGCATGAGATCAATACTGAAACACACCATACACTTCTGGTGTCTACATTTTTTAAAAGATGTTGAAACAGTGGAACCAGAGCCACAAAAATAAATAGTAGCCAGAGAAAATTCCTTACATTAAGAGACTTAAAGAGCTTTGTCTGTTCAGTTTATCAAAAAGAAGACTTGAGTACAGTGTCTAAGTATCTCTGAGGGGAAAAAATACCATATACTAAAGGATTCTTTAATCTAATGGAAAAGGCAGAACAAGTATCAATGGCTGGAAGATTAAACCAGACAAATTCAAATTGGAAATAAAGCACAGTTTTTTAACAGTGAGGATGATTAACCACTGGAACAAACTACCAAGGGAAGTGATAGATTCAAAACAAGACTGGATGTTCTGGAAGATATGCTTAGCTAAGCACAGGTTATGCTGCAGTCAATTACAAGTTATTGGGCTCAATACAGGTGTAACTCGATGAAATTGAATGGCCTGAAATGTATGAGAGATCAGACTAGAGGATCTAATGGTCCCTTCTGGCCTTAAATGCTAAGAATCTATGTGCTATGCTAAAATCCCAGTCTTACTGAACCTTCATGCGTCACTAACGCATGGGTGTTACATGACGCATTCCTTCATAGAAAAGTCCCCTTTTCAATTATGACCATGCATAAATTATTTTAAATATGTATTTTAAGATACTTATTGCCCTTTACCGAAGTGTAAACCATATTGGTCTTGTTTTAATTTAAGATCATAATAACTGATTTAAAAATAAAGAAAAATCTAACTGAAAATAGCTAGACATCAAAATTTGATTTTTTTTATTATTTTGATGGATAATATTCATGTTTATTGTACGCATTTTTTTTCAATTTTTATTTATATAAATTTTCAGTTTTGCAAAATCATGGGTTTTAACTTTTTTTATTTTAATCAATTTAAATTTTAACAGTTATGGGAAATTACAGGTAGGATCATACAATAATTATTTCATGACGTTGAGATTCAAAAAAATAAAGTTTTGTAACCATTAAAACACAAATTATCAGCATCATGTGTCAAAATATACAAAGTAAATATCCTTAAATTCAGTTTAATAATTTATCAAGCAGCATTTTTCTTACTTTGTCTAGCTGTAAAAATTGATTATTATTGATGGAAATATTTTTCCATAGGTTTGTATAGTGAAATTGAAACTGACATTTACCAATACAAATTTAATCCTCCTAAGCCTAAAAATACTACAAATCTCAGTGACCTTCTATAATATGTCTGCTTGGATAGGCTATTCTGCAACAGTTACATTTTTACATGTAAGGAATTCATATATTATTCCTTTTAACTCTTTTTAAGTAACAATCCCATGGTGTAACCTACTGTTGAAATGTATGGTATGAAGGGTTTGTGGGGAGAAAAGGAGAGGGGAGATGAAGAAGCTCTCTGAAGTGAGATGGTGGTGTGGGTGTTACTTAATAATGGGAAATCATAGCTGTTGAAACTAATGAAGACAGATTGTCAGGAAAGAAGTTTGAAGGCCTGTAATTATTGGCTGGCATGCCTGAGGCAGCACCCAGATGTTAGCAATGAATAAAGGTTGGGCAAGAGAAGACATTTTACATAAGTGCTATGGTAAATACCCCAAAAATAGTTCTAGTGGTACTGTTTGTTTTACTGTACTAAATGGGCTAGCAATTGTAATCCACTGTAAACCAAGATACTAAAACGCCCCTCTAAATTTTTTCTTTCTTCTTGGACTGTGGTTCCAGATGAAGACAAATAAATAACCAGAAACAAAAACAGAGCTTGTGAACATTTGTGCAAATTCTGAGTGGCTTTTTGGTTTGTGTCTCTTTTATTTGTTATTCACATTCATATGTGAGTAGGGTTTTGTTTGCACTAATGTTTGAGAAATGGGTATTCATTCAAATTCTTGTATTCACAAAAGAACAAAGGTATTTATTTGATATTTGACATTCTCCATTTGTTGTTCTTTATTCACCCTTTAGAGAGTTTTAATTATCCAAACAGTAGCTGAAACATTACCATGTGACTTAGTTAATCAATCATATCACTTGAACAGCATATAGTAAAATCCTAAAACGGTCAATTAATGGACATTCCATAGTCTGAAAATTGATTATACAAACTATTAAATCAGTACCAGATTTTTTAATCAGTGGGAGTTAAGTTCCTGGGTGCTTTGGAAAATCCCACTGTGTTTCTGCAATCTTTAGGCACCTAAACACCTTTAAAAATCTGGCCCTTAATACTCACAAATAACAAATACAGCAGCAGGAATCAGGATGAGTTTGTGAATGAATCACTACCCAGGGTGGACAATATAATTACAATGACTATTTTGACTAGCTCTGACACATGCAGACATGCACATAGTGCAAAAATATTTCAATAGTTGCAAAAGGAATTTCTATTTCATCCCTGTTATGTTCAAGGCATACATAAATGCCTCAAGACATAAACGTACTTAGGTGTCTAAACCCCAGATTTAGGCACCTAGGTCCCATTTTAAGCTCCACTGGGACTCTCAAAACTCCTAGCAAACCACATAGGAGCCTAAACTCACTCAGTATTTAAGTTTTCAGGGTAAAAGGTCCTTACACTCTTATATCTCTGAGCATACACACTTCTACCTGTCTCTAGGCATCAAGGTACCTGTCTCCCAACTAAGCCCCAGAGTGATTCACAAACTGGCATTTTGTCCACCTAAGTTGTATGTGGGACAGATCTGGTAGGCAGGCCTCAATTCAAAATCTGGCCAGAGCAGGTGCCCACCTAATTACTTTTAGTTGGTGGTTAGAGCACTCACCTAGGTTATGAGAGAAAGGATTTGAAAAGGAGCCTTATGCATCTCAAGACAGCATGCTAACCGCTGAGCTACAGGGTTTCTTCCATCTCACCTTTTGAAGGTGTTCCACTGTAGATAAATAATGGAAGCGTGATTGGAGTATCAGGGCTATATTCTGGGCCTCCTATATGCATGCCCTACCCACTGGACTACAGAATCACTCACTGTCTCTTTCTGGCCCAATAACTATTTAAGTATTTAGCCATAGTGATATAGGGGCCTGGAAAGAAAAGTGTATTCATCCAATATGTGGGAGACCACCACTTCAAAGTCCCTATTCTCCTGAGGGGAAAAGGGATTTGCCACCTCTCAGATTAGTGCCTTAACCACTATGCTATTAAGTCAGTACAATGCTTTTTCTGACCCAGTTAATATTTAATTATTCCATTTATTGTGTAACAACTTCAATGGGAGAGATTGAGAGAGCCTCAGACTGTACCATAACCTAGTCATTAGGGTACTCACCTGAAAGTTTGAAGATCCTTGTTCAGATCTCATTGCCTTTCAAGGAAAGGTGGGACTTCACCTAGGATCTCTGGCATTCTGAGTGAGTACTCTAGCCACTAGGCTAAGGGATGCACCTGTCCTTCACCCTCAATTGTTTTGCTTCAGACCCCAAACACAACTTAGGAGGCTGGTGAATGCCTATTTTCCTGTTTTGTGACTCCTCTCTGCAGCCTTGATGTAGTTGCCTATCTCCATGAGAGGGGCAGGACTTAGCACACATCCCTCTGGTTGGCATCTCTCATTGCCTAACTTAAGCAGCTTACTACCTAGCATGCTGGATTTCATTCTAAGGCACGTATCTTTCCCCATTCATTGTCTAGGACAGTGAGTCTCAAACTTTTTTATTGGCGACCCCTTTCATACAGCAAGCCTCTGAGTGCGACCTCCCCCCCAGTAAATTAACACACTTTTTATTATATTTAACATCATTATAAATGCTGAAGGCAAGCGGAGTTTAGGGTGGAGATTGATATCTCGCGACCCTCCATGTAATAACCTCGCATCCCCCTGAGGGGTCCTGACCCCCAGTTTGACAACCCCTGGTCTAGGAGCCTAACTCAGGCTTTTTGGATCAGAGTAAAAGCAGCAAAGAATCCTGTGGCACCTTATAGACTAACAGACGATTTGGAGCATGAGCTTTCGTGGGTGAATACCCACTTCTTCAGATGCATCAGAGTGTCATTCCTATGATTTTCTAGGCACCTAATAGTTGACTGCTTCAATGCTCAGCATTGCAGTGCCTCAGTCCCTTTATGGAAACCACCCTAGCAGTTTAATTATACTGATGGAAGCTTTCGTCCTTTCCTCTATTTCCACTTGTTCTCCTGGTTGCCTTTAATAATGTCACACATATCTCCACTCTTATTTGCTGAAACATCTCACCACCCCATAAAAGGTAGACAAATTCTTTAATTATTACAGTCTATGTTAAGGCACATACATATTAAGTAACTTATCTAATGTCAATAGGAATATTTCTGTTAGAACTGTGTTCAGAACCAAGCTCTCTGAGGAGTTAAATTGCCTTCTCATCCAGCAGAGCATCGTTAAACAGAAATCATCCTATCACTGAGCAAGTACTTCAGCTGGCTAGATCTCAATGGGAACCACACTCACTTATACAGCTGAGGATCTTACCCTCTGTGTCTTACTTACACCATTTATAAATGGGGTTGAATCAATAATGTTTACCTAACTTTGTAAAGATTTGAGATTTACAGATGAAAATGTGTTATATTTGTGAAAGTAAAACTATTAGCCTCATTTTACAGATTGTACAAACTAATGCAAGAGGGTTGTAAATTCTGTAACAGAAAGACTGAGTGACCTGAAAAGGTCTGCAGTACTGTGCATAAGGCACAGGATATTTCCCCATCAGAAAAATTGAGATAGAAATATTTTTCACCTACCTCTCAAGATGTGTGTGTGTGTGAAGAGATGATAGTTTCTTCTCTAAGTTTCCATTCCAAGCCCAATTTTCCTCCCCCTCATCTCCATCTCTAAATTGTTCCCAAAATGTGTTTAATATGTGAAATTTGGCATGTATGTCTTTCATGCAGAGCATAACTTTTCTAGATCTATGGCCTAAATTTTCTGTTGGCACAAATCGGTGAAATTCCTTTGAAGTCACTTAAACTACACCCATTTTCACCAGCAGCATATTTTGTCCTTTGAGTTGGATTGGACCTGCCATATCTGAGATATGGAACTTGCAAAACAATTATTATTCACGTCTTTCTTTCTTTTTTTTTTTACTTCAAATTTAAAATATTCCCTAACACAGGAATCTCAGAATTGTTTGTTTGTTTGTTTTGTTAAGAATCTTTGCTGAGTTTTAGTGCATAAAAGCACTTTGGAAATGGTTAGCTTGATTGAATATACTGACTTGCTAATTATTGGAATATGCTTAACGGTCAGAAGCTATTTCCCCCCTGCACTGTATGGATCCCTTCTCAGTCAGGTTCCCCATGATCCTCAATCTCTCCATGTCCTTACACAGGGACCAATGACAACCCCTCCTAATTCTGCTCCCTTTTCTTCACAGACTTCTCAATATCCCCCATGTCCACAAAGGCACATATAAGGCACCTGTGAGTCCCTATCTACTGTCCCCTCCCACATCCACTATGACAGCCACGGTCTTTTGCCATGGTGAATGTCTTCTGAAGTTGTGGACCTCAAATTGTCATAATGTTGATAGAAAATCATCCTGGCACTACAGACTTCACCCCCCACATAGCTCATGACAAATGTTTCCATACCACTCCAGCCTTTGGTTCCACATTCAGCTTATCTCATCTCTTATGGCATTTATGGGGAGCCATGAATGTGCCCTGCATGCACGATTGGGAGATAAAGGAGCATATTGGGAGCCAGAAGGTGGGGATGGAGGAAATTTAGAGGAAGTGATCCTAGTGCTACAGACTCTCGAAGGTCGCAGTTCAGGTAGATGCCAACTCTGCCAACATAGTAAGTTTCACATAAGGGGTTCTCTATCCTCTGGCTTCCATTATGCCCCTTACAAAATACACATATCCTGTAATCCACACATGGCACACTCATGGTCCTCATGGTCACCCAAGGAGCTTTGAAACAAAAGCAATTGTGGCAGGACAATTTGTGGAATTTTGGAGCTCTTCAGGTGGTCCAAGTCATTTGGACCATATCAGGTCCCCATGAGGCAAGGAAGAAAGTATCCACAATAGCAACAGTGGGGCTAGCAGCCAAGCAGACCTTACAAGATCTATATTAAATATATACCCAGTTCCCAATGGTCTCATCAAGCACAGTCTTATCCCAAGTGTTCAGCATGGAGATGACAATGGTATGGACTATGTAAAGTCTCTGCACCTCAGTTTTGCCATTTGTAAACTGGTTGTAATGCTATTTACCTGCTAAATAATGTCCGTAGTGTGCTACATAAATGCAGCATATTAGTTATGCCACATCCATCACAGCAGTGGAATTACAATTTACGAATTGAGCCCCAATTTTATTTTGTTTTCTGAACTAGGTCATATAGCGCTGCAACCTTTTCAAGTGCAAAAGTTGCCTTTCAAGTTTTTGCATGCTTTACTCTCTGTGAACAATTTTCAACCCCCAAAACTGCACAAAAATTTCAGGAGATGCAAAATCACACAAAATGAATTAAAATATTTCACATGAATCTTCACACACACATGCACAAAATCATTAGTTTTGTCCAACTTTGCCAAGCAATTAGTCCAGAATAAATGAATATTTGAAATCCTTCATGGAAGTGCATTTTCCCAAGAGTAATTAATCCTGCCCATCCAAAAAGGTTAAACCCAATGTAGTTTGACACACAATGTAATATCTGCACATAATGTCTCTGGTACTGGAGGAAAATACCATTTTAATATATGAAGTTTACAGATGTTTGTGGTGTTGGAATGGGGTCCGTGTAGGGACTTAAAGCATTGAAAAGATAAGTATCATGCAACAGCTAACTTTTAGGTGCTTAGAAAACCACAGGAACAACACTGATCCACAAAGCCAAGTTAGGCACCTAAGTTCCTACTCAATAAATAGGGAGAGATAGGTGCTTTAGAATAGCTTTCACTAAACCAGTAGACTAGGTGGGGAGCCATCTAAGCTAGCCAGTCAGAAGTGCCGACCAGAGGGGAGTGTGGTAAGTCCCACCCCTCTCTCAGAGATAGGTGCCTAAGTCTAGGCTGCAGGGAGGTGCCTATCTCCACTTGCTGTCCATGAATGGGAACCCCTCTCCTGGAGTCAGGCAGCTTAGGTACCTAGGGCATTTCTTGTGCCAATAAGTTTGGCATCTGCCTTGTTTCAGGCAAAATACCTTAAAGAGGAGCCCATCTTATAACTTTTCGCTCCATGGTTAGAGAACTTAGCTGGGATGTGGGAGACAGGGGTCCCTCTGTGTCAGAGGCTGGGAAAGGATATGAATAGAGGTCTCCTACTTCTCCGCAGAGTAGTGTAATCACTGAACTATGAGATATTCTAAAGCGGGAGCTCCCTCAGCCTCTCCTGTTAAAGATGTTCCATTGTGACTTAATAATGAAAGAGTGATTGAAGCAGGGAGACTGAACCCTGGATCTCTCTTATGGGTCCCCTAACCATGGAACTAGAGTCATTTTCCCTCTATCCCAATGACTATTTAAGTATTTACCTGCAGTGGACAGTCACTGGATCAGAGAGAAAGAGAGACAGCAAGAATGACTATGTAGTACAGTGGTTAGGGTGACCACCTGGGAGTGGAGAAACCCAGAGTCCAGTCCCTCTGCTCCAATCATTCCTTCATTATTTATCCACAGTACAATAGCTTCAAAAGGAGAGACTGAGAAAGCCCCATATCAGAATTTCCTATAGCTCAATGATTAGAGCACTCTCTGGAGTGGAGGCAGCCCCTCTTCAAATCTTTTCTTTCCCCCCAGGGAGCGAAGGTGGAATTGAAGCTGGGTCTCTCACATCCCAGGGCTCTAAGCACTGGGCTAAAAATTGTAAGGTGGACATCTCCTCCTCCAGATAGACTTTGAAAGGGGCCTGATGCAGTAGGTGATTGCATCTCGTACACAATTTAGGTGGATGAACATCTATCTTCCCCATTTTGTGAATAGCTCTGGCAGGGGATAGATGGTTGGCTGCCTAGAGGGAGAAACACGGGTCTGAAGAACTTTTACCCTGAAAACTTAGGTGATGAGTGAATTTAGACACTTACAGGGTTTGCTGGGAGTTTTGTGTACTACAGTGGAACCAAAACTGGGATTTAGGCACATAAACCCAAGATTATGGTGCCTAAAATGATTATCTGGTTTCTAAACATAAATGCTCATCTTAATCTTTTCTAATACAAATTTCACTTTGCAATGTTAGGTGAGAGACATTTACAGACTTGAGGGTATAGGAGAATAGGTTACATTACAACAGTGTTCAAAAATCTTAGCCCTTTATAAGAAGAAAAAATAAATTTCTGGATGAGTTGTAGCCAAAGCCATCCTTATCTTTCCTTAATGAATTGCTACCCAAATTAGGTTTCTGAAGCCATCAGACATTTAATTGCCATGAAATGCGCTATTCCTACTCTTACTTCCTTCTGAAGAAGAAGGATTCAAATTAGTCATGCTACGGATTCTTTGATGGATTTAATACATATTTTTTCATATGCTAGCTTCTGAGAATGGATGTGGCAATCAAGAAAAATGCATATTCAGATCTTGAATCACACGTTTGAACATGAGAAATGATCAGCTGAACCTCAGAGTGCAAACATTTTTTACAAAAGGGTAAGATCGGCTGCAACACTAAAGCAATTTACTTTAACACACAGTTATGGAAAGAATTAGTGTATACCTCAGTTTTACAATGTATAGTTGACCTGTATGATGGTTTTTTGAATAGTGTGATATGAAGGCCAAAAATGCTGAGACTTCACAGCTTCTCTTTGAAATATAAAATATAATATAGCTAAACCATGCTCCAAAATGATATACAATATGTGCCCAATTTTCAACCTAACCTCAACTCCATCTCCATTTTTGCACCCACCATTATTTGTTGTTATTAATTTTGAATTCATTTTCACAAAGAAACAAACAATAAAAACTACTAAAAAGTAAATGATTTACAGCTTATATATGTTACCAAATACTGAATATTTCATAGGATATCCATCAAATTATTCGATTATGCAACGTAATTACTTCTCAAAGTTGTAAAACAAGACCATACAAAATCAGGCAAATTAAACAGAACATCTCATAATGGCGGTAAGAAAGAAAGAAAGAAGTCTGGCATTATTTGAGCTATCTCAGCATTCTTTATCAAGAAATGTGGTCAGAATTTCTTCAGATTCATATAATTTCCCTCTAAGGTCTAGTCTACACTACAAAGTTAGGTCGACGCAAAGCAGCTTATGTCGTCCTAACTGTGTAAGGGTCCATGCTACAATGTTCATCTTGCCAATGTAACTTGCTCGCTATACCGACTTAATAACTCGACCCCTATGAAAGGCATAGTGCTTAGTTCAATGTGGTTAGGCTGATGCAGTGTTGGTTTAGACATTGCATTACTTACATCAACTTTAGTGGTCTCCAGGAAGCGTCCCACAATGCCCCACCATTGACTGCTCTGGCCACCATTTTGAACTCTGTTGCCTGGCGGCCAGGGACACAGGAACATGCCCCTCCCCTTTTAAAGTCCCATGAATTTTAAATTCCATTTCCTGTTTGCTTAGCATGGAGACCTCACAAAACAACTGTCCAGTTGATCATGCCAGCTCTATGCAGCAAACTTGCACCTGCCTGGAGTACACCGGAGGTGGTGGATCTCCTGGGTCTGTGGGGAGAGGAGGCTGTGCAGGCACAGTTCCAATCCACCTGTAAAAATGTTGACATCTATGGCCAGATCACTCTGGGCATGGGGGAAAAGGACTAGAACAGAGACAAGCAGAGGAGCCAGGGGAAAAATCAAGAAGCTGCAGCAAGTGTAAAAAGGAATTGTGGCAGGCATATCAGAAGGCAAGGGAGGCAAACAGTCACTCTGGTGCTCAGCATCAGCCCTTCTGCTTCTACAAAAAGCTGCATACCATCCTCAGTGGCAACACCACTACCACCCCAAAGAGCCCAGTGGATACTTCTGGGAAGCTGGAGTCACAGGCCACCAGAGTGAACCCTGAGGACAAGCTGTTGGATGAAGAGGAAGAGGAGGAGCAATATGGGGGGATAGGCAACCAGGTGATCCAGTGGAGCAACAAGCCAGGACCCCTTTTTCACTCCTGAGCAGTTAAACCACTCCCAGCAGTCCAGCACTGTCAAGGTTCCTTCCCCACTCTGAACTTTAGGGTACAAATGTGTGGACCTGCATGGACACTTCTAAGTTTAGTTATTAGCTTAGATCTGGTAACTCTGCCACCATCCAGAAATGTCAGTGTCTGGAGCACTTCTTGTACCCCCCAAAAACCTTCCCCTCCCTGGGCAGCCTCGAGAGGCTTCACCAATTCCCGGGTGAACACAGATCCAAACCTCTTGGATCTTACAACAAGGAGAAATTAACCAGCTCCCCTCTTTTCCCCCACCAATCCCTGGTGAGTCTAGATCCAATCCCCTTGGATCTTAAAACAAGGAAAAATCAATCAGGTTCTTAAAAATAAAACTTTTAATTAAAGAAGAAAGGTAAAAATCATCTCTGTAAAATCAGGATGGAAAATACTTTACAGGGTAATCAAATTCGTATAGCCCAGAGGAACCCCCTCTAGCCTTAGGTTCAAAGTTACAGCAAACAGAGGTAAAATCCTCTCAGCAAAAAGGAACATTTATAAGTTGAGAAAACAAAAATAAAACTAAGCCGCCTTGCCTGGCTGTTACTCACAATTTTGAAACATGAGAGACTGATTCAGAAAGATTTGGAGAGCCTGGATTGACGTCTGGTCACTCTTAGTCCCAAGAGCGAACAACACCCAAAACAAAGAGCACAAACAAAGACTTCCCTCCACCAAGATTTGAAAGTATCTTGTCCCCTTATTGGTCCTCTGGTCAGGTGTCAGCCAGGTTTACTGAGCTTCTTAACCCTTTACAGGTAAAAGAGGCATTAACCCTTAACTATCTGTTTATGACAAGCACCGATGAGCCTGATGGACGGGAAGGAACCTCTGGTAAGTATGCTGTTTCCTTCAATATTGCAGGGACACATCACTTCATTTACTACATCACTTCATTTACTATTTTTTTTTATCAGGCTAGAAAGGGTAGTGAAATAACCAATAGAGGGAGAGCTGCTATCTGCTTATCATTCCCCTGTACATGTAACCCTTCTGCCCCTCTGATTGGCAGCAACAAGGGCCGGGTTCAGTATCCAGGGGTTCCATTTCAGTAACACAATGCATAACCGGCTCGAGCCCCCACCCAGTGACCTGGGACACTCACATACCACACCCCCCTGGGCGCCTCTAGGAGGCAATACTTCCCCTCTCGCAAGCACGGAGTCTGAGTGTAGAGAAATCTTTTTAATAAAGGAAGGAATCAATGCGGCATCCCATTGGAGAAACACCACAAACAGGGTTATAACACAGACCATAAACAAAAACCCACCTCCAAGTACGTTTGGCACTGTCCCTTTTCCCTTTAGGGTTTTAAGTCCAATCACCCCAAAGTCCAACAACCCAAAAGTCTCTGGTCAATGCCACCCCAGAGTTCGAGAGTTTATCTGTAGAGGTCCCTCCCCCCAGCCTGGGTAGAAAGGGGCACCTTACGTGGTACGGGGCCAACTGCCCTGCCTCTCCGTGGGTTCTGCTTCCGCCTTCTCCACGAACTGCTCCGCTTTACCAGCCGCTCCACTCTGCTCCTCCAGCCGTCCTCAGAAACTGCTCCGCTCCACCAGCTGCTCTGCTCCATGAGCTGCTCCAGTTCTCTCTGCAAACTGCTCGGCTCCGCTTGCTCTGTGGGCCGCTCTACCCGTCCCACAGCTACTCCGCTCTGCCAGCCGCTCTGCTGCCACCAGCTGTCCCGTGATCCGCTCCAGCCGTCCCCACAACTGCTCCACTCCACCAGCTGCTCTGTTCCACAGCATAGCTTCAGGCTCCCCCACTAGTTAGCACAGCACTCAGTGCTCTCAGCTCAGTAATTTCAGCTCTTCAGTGATTTCAACTCTTAGTGAGCTCAGCTCTTAGTAGGGGAGCCCCAGTGCTAGTGCACCATTAGCCCAAAGTTCAGCTCAATAACCTGTATTTAGATTCTTGAGGGAATAAAAAAAAATCAACTCTGACATTCCACAGTGGCGAGAGGAGGGGGTGGAACTGGTGCTTCTGGCTCCACAAGGAGACTGCACCACCAGGCACAGATACCTGTCCCCAGCCTCTCTCAATTCACTGGGCTTTGGAACCCATGTCCCTTGTCTAGCAAGTACCACCCAACTGAGGGTGAGTCATTTGTCACCAAGCAGTCCCACAGCTTGGCAGTCTGGGATAGGGTAGGCGTGCCTATGCAAATACTCTTTCTGAAATTCTTTCCACCAGATATCAGGGTAGAGCTTATCCTGACTCTACTTACATACAGTTAGGTAGAAGGGGCTCTGAAAAACAGTTTATGTGCACCGGGATGTCCTGTGAATCCTCCATAGCTGTCTCAAGGAAACTTTCCTGGAGGTAGTCTGCAATTCTCTACTGAAGGTTTCTGAGGAGGTATAGGATACTTTCCCACACTAGTCAGCAATTACTTCAGCAGGCACCATTGCAGAACACAGGCTAACAGCATACAGACTTGGTCTGCAGTTGGATGGATGCAGGAGCTGTTCCCTTTCAGCTTCCATTACCCTCAGAAGTGAGATCAGCTAAAATCACCACTGCCTATGGAAACAGTGGTAGCATTTGGTTCAGTTGCTCTATCTTCATATACTGATGCCTGTGAGCTACCCCTGACCCTTATTGTCCCTATTCCTCCCTCCCCTCCAGGCCATACTCACTGTGGTTGGGACTGCCGCCATGCTGTATGAATCCCAAGGGAAAGTGAGAATATTGTGCTTGTAACTTGTGTTGATCAAGAGGAGTGAATGCACTCACAATAGTTCCTCTTTCTCTTGTTTTTTAGCAGCTTCAAATGTAGATTTAAAGGTCTCTCCATCTTAGGGTGACAAGATGAGAGACATGAAATATAGGGACGTGGGGATGTGCCGGCGGAGCAACAAAAAAAACCAAAAAAACCAAGAGCCGGTGGCGGAGGAAAAAACAACAACAAAAGCAAAACAAAAACAAAAACAAAAAAACCAAGAGCCACCGGAGCATAGGAAAAATTGGTGGGGGCTGAGCACCCACTGGCAGCTCCATGCCCTGCGCCCCCACACCAGCTTGCCTCTGCTCTGCCTCCAACCTGCTCTGCCTCCACTTGCACCACCATACAGCTGATTAGCTCAAGCCTGGGAGGGATGGGGGAGGAGGAGGAATGTGGCATGCTTGGGGAAGAGGCAGGGCCAGGGTGCGGATTTGGGGAGGCATCCAATAGGGCAGTGAGGGGGTGGGGCTGGGGGCAGAACCAGGGCAGGATTTGGGGAGGATCCAATGGGGAGGGGGTCGGAGTCAGGGCGGGGAGGAGTTGGGGCGAGGAGGAGCATGAGCCCCCTCCGCCTGTCTGCTGGGGGGCAAAATATCAGGACAATTTGCATCCTGACCGAACATCGGTTGGGACGCGGGACAAACAAGTAAATATCGGGACAGGCCTGATAAAATCGGGACGTCTGGTCACCCTACTCCATCTATACTAGAAAAGCAGCTCAGCCAGATAAGGAGGATAAAGAAGAGCACAAGAGAAGGTGTGTTCCAGCAGGTCCTACAAGCGTCATATTCTGATCATAGGGCTTGGAGGGTCATGCTCCAGGACAGAATGCAGACAGATAGTGAGGACAGAAGAAATGGACAGCAAAAGATGACAGCGCTGCTCAGGGATCAAATGGACATGCTGGAGTCTGACTCATCTGTGCTCGCCTTCCCTTGCAGTCCATAAAGAACTGCATTTTGGGGCCTCCTTACACTCAGAATAAAAATCTATTTATGGCATCTTAATTCGTCTTTATTAATTCACAGCATATGGTGGCTGGAGCTGACATCATTCACAGATAATAGCAATAAGTGCGTTTGCAATGTTTTATTACCGCACAAATGGTACTCATTACAAGGTTCATACCAAGGTGCAAAAAAAATAATGCCAGACACAGCACACTATAACAATGCACATTACTATGGTTCATTGTTAAAATAGCCCTTCAAAACCTCCTTGAGCCGTATAGCTTCTCACTGAACTCTTCTTATAGCACTGGTATCTGGCAGCTCCAAATCAGCAAAAATATCTTCACGCCCTATCCCTGCAGAAGCTTCTCTCCCTTTGCTTCACAGAGATTATGAAAGGTTTCAGAGTAGCAGCCATGTTAGCCTGTATCCGCAAAAAGAACAGGAGTACTTGTGGCACCTTAGAGATGAACAAATTTATTTGAGCATAAGCTTTCATGGGCTACAGCCCACTTCGTTGGACGCATAGAATGGGTCCACACATTGAATCTATTTCCCCTATGTTAAGTATTCTCACAGCTTCTTGTCAAACTGTCTTAAATGGGCTATCTTGATTATCACTACAAAAGTTTTTTTTCTCCTGCTGACAACAGTTCATCTTAATTAATTAGCCTTTTAGAGTTGGTTGGGCAACTCCCACCTTTTCATGTTCTTTGTATGTATATATATCTCCTCAGTATATGTTCCATTCTATGTGTCCGATGAAGTGGGGTGTAGCCCACAAAATATTATGCTCAAATAAATTTGTTAGTCTCTAAGGTGCCACAAGTACTCCTGTTCTTTTAGAGATTATGAAGCGTACATCAGGCAGCTATGACCATGGGGATATTGTTTTCACTGAGGTCTAATCTCATGAGTAGACAGCACCGGTGGCTTTTCAAAGAGCCAAAGGCACTATGGCTGTCAAGCGATTAAAAAAATTAATTGTGATTAATCATGCGATTTGAAAAAATAATTGTGATTAATTGCACAATTAATTGTGCTGTTAATAATAAAATACTACTTATTTAAATATTTTTTGATGTTTTCTACATTTTTAAATATATTGATTTCAATTACAACACAGAATAAAAAGTGTACAGTGCTCACTTTATATTTGTTTGATTACAAATATTTACACTGTAAAAAACTAAAGAAATTGTATTTTTCAATTCACCAAAGTCTTTAACATGACAAGTTGAACGTACAAATTTAGAATTATGTACCAAAAATAACTGCATTCAAAAACAAAACAATGTAAAATATTAGAGCCTACAAGTCCACTCAATCCTACTTCTTGTTCAACCAATAGCTAAGACAAACAAGTTTGTTTACATTTGCAGGAGATAATGCTGCCCACTTCTTGTTTACAGTGTCATCTGAGAATGAGAACAAGTATTCGCTTGGCACTGTTGTAGCTGGCGTCGCAAGATATTTACATGCTAGATGCACTAAAGATTCATATGACCCTTCATGCTTCAACCACCATTCCGGAGGACATGCATCCATGCCGATCACAAGTTCTGCTCAATAACGATCCAAAGCAGTGCGGACCGATGCATGTTTATTTTCATCATCTGAGTCAGATGCCACCAGCAGAAGGTTGATTTTCTTTTTTTGTGGTTTGGGTTCTGTAGTTTCCGCATAGGAGTATTGCTCTTTTAAGACTTCTGAAAGAATGTTCCACACCTTGTCCCTCTCAGATTTTGGAAGGCACTTCTGATTCTTAAACCCAGGGTCGAGTACTGTAGCTATCTTTAGAAATCTCACATTGGTACCTTCTTTGCATTTTGTCAAATCTGCAATGATAGTGTTCTTAAAATGAATAACGTGCTGCGTCAGCATCCAAGACTGCTATAACATGAAATATATGGCAGAATGCGGGTAAATAGAAGAGGAGACATACAATTCTCCCCCAAGGAGTTCAGTCACAAATTTAATTAACACATTATTTTTTTAATGAGCATCATCAGCATGGAAGCATGTCCTCTGGAATGGTGGCCGAAGCATGAAGGGGCATACATACGTTTACCATATCTGGCATGTAAATGACTTGCAACGCTGGCTACAAAAATCCCATGTAAATGCCTGTTCTCATTTTCAGGTGACATTGTAAATAAGAAGCGGACAGCATATCTCCCGTAAATGTAAACAAACTTGTTTTTCTTAGCGATTGGTTGAAAAAGAAATAGCACTGAGTGGACCTGTCAGATCTAAAGATTTACATTGCTTTGTTTTTGAGTGCGGTCATGTAACCAAAAAAAATCTACATTTGTAAGTTGCACTTTCATGAGAAAGAAATTGCACTACAGCGCTTGTAAGAGGTGAATTGAAAAATACTATTTCTTTTGTTTATCATTTTTACACTGCAAATATTTGTAATAAAAATAACATAAAGTGAGCACTGTACACTTTGTATTCTGTGTTGTAATTGAAATCAATATATTTGAAAATGTATAAAACATCCAAAATATTGTTTAACAATGCAATTAAAACTGCAATTAATCACGATTAATTTTTTTAGTCGTGATTTTTTTTTTACTTAATTGTGTAAGTTAACTGTGATTAATCGACAGCCCTAAAAGGCGCATTCAACAGTCATTCTGCACCTACTGAGCCAGTTGTGAAGTACTCCCTACTGCTGTCAAGGTGGCCAGTGTATAGCTTCATAAGCCAAGGGAGTAAGAGATAGACTGGGTCTCCCAGAATCACTATTGGCATTTCCACATCCCCAGTGTTAATCCTCTGGTCTAGAAAGTCCCTGCTTGCAGTTTTCTATATAGGCCTATGTTCTTAAAGATGTGTGTGTCATGCCCCTTCTCTGATGATGTCAGTGAAACAGCCTCAGTGATCCAGCAGTGCCTGCAATATCATAGAAAAGTAGTCCTGTCTGTTGCTGTACTCCGTGGCAAGGTGGTCTGGTGCCAAAATAGGGATATATGAGCCATCTATCACACCACCACAGATCAGGAACCCTATTGCTGCAAAACCATCTACCATTTCCCACACATTTCCCAGAGTCATATCCTTCACAGCAGGATGCGATTAATGGTCCTGCACACTTGTATCACAGCAACCCCCATAATGAATTTTCAAACTCCAAATTCATTCCCAACTGATCAGTAGCAATCTGGCATTGCAAGCTTCCACTCGCTCCACACACAATTCCACGACTATGGCTTTGTGCATCCGAAAGTTCTGCAGTCACTGCCCATCATCCCATACCTGCATAACAATGGGATCCCACTTTTCAGTGCTTGTTTCTCAGACCCAGAAATGGTTGTCCACCATATGCAACTGCTCCATGAATGCCAATAACAACCTTGAATTTCTTCTTTCCATGGTACACAGCAAGATAGCCTGCAGGGTACCGTCATATTCCATCTCGTGGCTCTGGAAATACTGAAGAATCAGGCACGTTGTGTTCATAATGCTCATCACAATACTGCAGAGCAGTGCAGGATCCATGCTTCCTGTGGAGATGGTAGACACACAGATTTGCAGGGCTTTTGAAAAGTGGAGCAAAACTTAATAGGATGCCCATGGAATAATAGGCTAGAGAAAACTACTTCATGGGTCACTCATTTGTCCCCATGAGGCATTGCAAACCCTTCCCAAAACACCCGGCACTAGAAGGTGGCAAGCTGCACGGTCAGATAGCTACCCCCGGTGCCCTGCTCTCTGCATCGATGGAAGCACCACTAGTGAGGACACTCACTGCCAACACAAGGAGGATTGTGCAGACATGCAAGAGCGATTGGGAATTGGTCCTGCTTTGAGCAGGGGGTTGGATTAGATGACCTCCTGACGTCCCTTCCAACCCTGATATTCTATGATTCTATGATTTAATTACTGCAGCAGTTGATCTAACTCAGATCGACTTAATTTTGTAGTGTAGACATGGTCTCACTCAATATTATTTCTTTCACTACTAATTCAAATAGATCTGAATACCACTACTCTACTCTGGGCATAAACCTACTTCTCTCTTTTTGTAAAATCATGCACTTGGTTATCATCATGGCCCTCAGGACCAGTCTTTATGATGGAGGTAAACCCAGCATAGTAGGTACATAACCTAGAATATAATTTTAAACTGAGATTTGGTTGCTGAAACCAAGCACTATTTTCACTTTTCTGTCCACCTCTTTCCACAGTTGCCTGGCTGTTGAACAGTTCCATAGTATATGCTTCAGGGTTCCTTTTTCTTTATTATAGCACCAACAAATATCAGAGGACAAGGCTCCCATTTTGCACAATCTCTGTGGTATCCAATACATTTTGAATAGAATCTTTTGCTTTATCAGGCGTAGCCTGAGATCCACAGAAAGATTTTTAACATTCCATTGGGGTTCTTATATGGGTTGTGATAACTCCCATTCCCACGTTGTCACAGAGAACTCTAGCTCAATGGAGTTCCTCATCATTAGTAAAGCAGACATAGAGAGGCATGGGCCTGGGGCTCTAGAGCCTCTGGCAGTCCTAGGGCATCCAGACCAAACTATTATGTTAGTGAGTGTTTTAGTTGCAAGTACTGCCACTCTATGAAGGGTGGCAGGTCATATTGTTGCTTTAGTATTAGAAATTAGATAAAGCTCTCATCCTTGGTTAATTGGAAAATCTATATGATGCCCTTCTTCAGCCAGTTCTTCCATATTATAGGTTTTTTCACGGTTTGCAAGTCTGGGTTATCCCAGATAGATGCTATGCATAACACTGAGGAATAAAGTGGTACTTTTTAGCTAGTACAGTCCAGACCCTTTGCACAGCCACCACTGTAGGGAACCTTATTTTTCTCCATCAAACTAAAAGAGAAACTGCACAGTTCTGCAGGGTGAATTGGATGCATTGCTACTTATATTAGGGTGTATAAGGGTGTTAGTATGCTGGAATCAATTTGACATGGGTGATATGAAGAAAGCATACTAATAATTTTGTAGGTCTAGAAGGCCAACCTCCTATCCTCTCCACACACACACACCACCCAACCCTTTGGCTACAGTGAGCTGGACTTTTTAAGTGATAGTCATGGGCACTGACCAAGGCTCCACACTAAGTCTCTAATAATGTCATTAAATTTTCTAAAATAAGGCAGAGAGATATATACAGGTAGACTGTTTATAATGTAGAGGAGCCTAAGCAGAATATTCATTTTAAGTGTATTAACCTTTCCCCTCAGGCTCAGGGAGAGACAATGCCACCTATTTTTGTCAGTATTTGTGAAAGTGCAGGATCTAAATTTATCTTCACTAGTTTGTTAATGTTTCTTGATGCTTTTATACCTAGATATTTAATTGCATCGGTTTTCCTTTGGAAATTCCACTGAGAAAGAGTCCCACTACATGACAACAGGGAGATTACAATGTTTCCCAATTTATTTTGTAACCACTATTGTTAAAAAATTTTGAATTAGTGATAGGAAGGCTAGAATAGTGGTTTCTGCTTTATACAAAAGGACATTGTCTTAATATAACATCAACTTATATATCATGGAACCAAATTGTATGCCTCAGATATCCAGATGAGCCTGTTTAGCTATTGCCAGGGGCTCAAGAGCCAAATCAAAAAGCAATGGAGACAGCAGGCACCCTTTCTAATAGCCCAGAAGAGGCTGACAATATCCAAGATCCCATTGTTGGTTTTCATGCAAGAGTTTGGGAGAGAATATAATAGTTGCATTCAGGAACTAAATACGGGTCCGAAACCAAATTTTGTAGGGTATAAAACATATACTCCCAATTCACTATATCAAAAGAGTTTTTTGCATCAAAGGCTAATTGGCTTGCATTTTGGGGTCACCATATTTCACTGCTATAATATCAATAAGTTGACAAAGGTTATCAGAGCCATGGTGGCCTCTGACAAACCTGGCTTGATTTGGGTCAATGAAAGAGTTCAGAACTTCCTCCAATCTCATTGCCAGAACTTTTGCCAATATTTTGTCATCACTATTCATAAGTGGAATTGGCCTATGGTTGAAACATTTTGTCCTGATTTAGGAATAACTAATATTGGGGCTTTCCGCAGCAGAGGGGGAAGTATGCCTCTAGGAGTGCCTCATTAAATATTTTAAGCATCTTGTCAGACAGGAGGGTAAGAAAATGTCTACAGAATTTGGCAGGGAAGCCATTTGGCCCAAGGGATTTCCCCAATTTCATATTCTCAACCGCCTCAATTAACTCATCCTCCGTTTGGGTCATGTCAAGATTTCTACAGTGAGCTACAGTAATTTGGGGTAATGTCATATTTTTGAAAACTTGATCCAAAGTATCTGTGGAGGGGTTTGTGTCCAGTTACTACATTTCTTTATAGACTTTAAAGAACTCTTTATTAATATCTTTAGGTGACGTACATAATTTACCATGTTTATCACTGATGTCTGTGACTCTACATGCAGAGGTCTTTTGCCTTAGGTGGTTTGCTAGCAATTTGTCAGCTTTTTCACCTGATTCTCTGAAGTCCTGCCTGAATTGAAATAGGACAAATTCAGCCTGCACCAAGTGCAGTTATTGAGTTTATAGCTAGAATTAATCAGGGATCAAAGCATATCAAGCAAATCAAACACCCACAATCATATAAAAAGAAAACTTGAACTGTCTGCTGAAATTTACAAAAATTAATATAGTCTAAGCAGTTCACCAAGTAACTGCTCTCCATGAATATATACAACATGTTGTACAGGTGCCAAAACACTGTACTTAATGCACCTACAGTATTAAAAAAAATAGTGGACAATACTCTAGGAGTGTCAGCTGGTGTTTAGATGCCAAACTGATAACAGGGAGAGATACAGAGGGATATATAAACAACTTCCGATAGGTTGGAAAAAATATGATTCTGGAGTTCAAAACAAGAAATGTGTGCTCTCTTTCAAAATTTATCAGAGGGGTAGCAGTGTTAGTCTGGATCTGTAAAAGCAGCAAAGAATCCTGTGGCACCTTATAGACTAACAGACGTTTTGGAGCATGAGCTATCGTGGGTGAATACTCACTTCGTCAGATGCATGTAGTGGAAATTTCCAGGGGCAGGTATATATATGCAGGCAAGCTAGAGATAATGAGGTTAGTTCAATCAGGGAGGATGAGGCCCTGTTCTAGTTTGCCTGCATATATATATATACCTGCCCCTGGAAATTTCCACTACATGCATCTGACGAAGTGGGTATTCACCCACGAAAGTTCATGCTCCAAAACGTCTGTTAGTCTATAAGGTGCCACAGGATTCTTTGCTGCTTTTCCAAAATTTAGTTGTTCAAATGGGACATGTTATAGATATAGAAGGGATACATAAACTAAAAGAGAAGCCAGACACTATTTGGAAGTGTTTGGTGTCTAAAATATTTGAGCAATGAAATGTTTTTTTCAGCAATGTTAAATTGTGATGTAAGATTCATTCCAAATTCCAAGTCTGACAAGCACACTATTCACCTATGAGCTCTTACTAGACTGCCTGCTGCATAGCCCAGCCTCTGGCTGAGTAAAAGATAAAGTGGCCAAAATATAATAGCTTTTCAAAAATCAGATGTGCAGTTGCATTTTGAGCACAGATCAGTGCAGGTCCACTCTCAACATCCTTTTGTATATTATGCAAATAATTCATTGCCAGGGTCAATAGGGTCTTGCACATGCAAAGATACTTAACAAGAAGAGTGAGGTGCCACACAGGCAGCTTCTAGGATAGAGTCAGGAGACAGGAAGCACCAGGAAAAGGTCCAGGACATGAGGTAAGTCCAGTGATGATAATGGGGATGATAGGCAAACATGTGGGGAAGAGATGTCAACATCAGTGACATTCCCCACATGATGATGTGCTGCTAGGTCCCTATCATGGGGCAAGTGTGCACCATCCCCTCTTGGGGTAGGGTGGGGTAATTACTTACCCATGGTCACATGCTTATGACCAGCCTTTACCTTGCGGTGATGAGGACTAATCAAAAAAGTCAATATGGCCACTCCCTTGCCAGGCTGATAGTTCAATTTCCCTGGCTCATGCAGACAGATGACATGTTCTAGCTATTGGCCAGGGGCCCCAGGATTCTCAGTCCTTCGGCCTTGTGCCTCTGACCCCTCAGCTGCCAGGAGGCCTCCATCAAGGAGACCACTTCTGTAAGAGAGGCCAGGAGGTGTCGCTTCACCAATTCTCTTCCTCTGGTGGGGAGAATCTGCATAAACTGCTCCAGCACCACTGTCTCTGCCATCTGGGCTCTTGTCAGCTTCTCCCCGGCTCCAGCCAGTGCCAGCAGTAATCCCAGAGATTTTGGGCCACAGCCCTTGGCCCAGCCCCTGAGAGGTAGCGCTCCTGCCGAAATCATTGCCAGTAAGTCTCAGGGTTAACATCCGTCTAGTCAAGGATGGCCACCTTGACCTTCGATATTCCAACGCATCCTGGAGGTCGAGAATGCAGTAAGCTGCCTGTGCTGAGTCAGTCAAATACAGAGCCAGCAAGGTGGCCCAATGCTTCCCCAGCCACCTTGCAGTGGTGGCAGCCCTCTCAAATGTTACTAGAAAGGCCTCTGGTCATAGTCAGGCCCCATCTTAGTCAATCGGATAGGGAGTCCTGTTAGATTGCTCCCAGGCCCACTGACATGGGGGTCTGGCAGGGGAGCGGGCTGCAATAGTGTCGCTATTCGTTGCATCAGTCATTCTTGCTGGGCCTGGTGCAAGGCTGAAATCTCCTGCAGCAATTGCTGCTGTTGTTCTTGCTGCTGGGCCAATTGCTGTTGTTGCTGGACTGCAATATTGTTATAGTAATTGTGACCGATATTGCTGCTTCTGGGCCACCTGTTGTTGCTGACTGTCTCTCTAGCCGCTATTTTAGGACCTTGTGTCTTGGGCAGCATGATCTAGTGGCCAGAGTCAATATCACAGCCTCCAGACACAGGGCAGCTTGGCCTAGCGGCCAAAGTCAATATCACGGCCTCCAGACATGGGGCAGTGCGGCCTGGCAGCCAGTACCTAGGGGACTGCTGCCAGGTGGGGGCGGTGGCCTGGGTAAGGAGGCCCAGGCCAACCCAGCTCCACTGGGCCCTAACCCAGGGCCCTAACAGTGGCGGAGTGGTTGGCCACTGGGTCATCAGGGAATCCCACTGAAACACGCTGACCTCATTTGGGTGAGAGATACCACTCGCTCAGCCTCCCTGGGTCACTTCCTGACATGTTTCCCAAAGCTGCAGTCCATGGGGTATTGGGGTCTCTGGGCTCCTTAGCATGGATGATTCTCTGGGACTCTGCTGGCCACAGACTTCTAGTCTGACTCTCAGAATCTCTGGCTCCCGCAGGCAAGGGCTGGGACGGCTGTTCAGCTGGAGCCTCTGCCCAAGGTTCTTCCTCTCTGGCAGCCAGCCCTGAATAAGCTTTTATACTTAGTCTCCAGCTGGAGCATGCCCAGAAGGGCTATGGGAGTTGGCCTCCTCGGCTCAGAGAGAGACTTTAACCCTCACAGTACCAGTATGGAGCAAGTGCACCCTGTCACAGTCCCCCACCTTTGAACTCCTCTGCAACACATAAGCAGCAGCTTGAGGGCAGATTCTAGAAATAGCGAATGACGTCACAGGTTATAGTAAGTAGCTAGATACCAAATAAATGGAGATAACTGTGCCACTAAGCATAATAGAAGATGACACAATGCCTGACAGGCAGACAGGGAATATAAGTGCAGCCCAAGCAGGCCACTGTACTCACTGCCCAGGACACTCTACACTGTATAAGGCATCCATATACATCATCACCACAGTTGAACAGCTAGATACTTTGTCAATGCAAAGACCGAGAACGAGTGAGTAGTTCTGATCTCTCGTGTAGTAATAGTGCATTGTACATGCATTGATATGCCTGAAGTGTCTCAGTAAGGGGCCTTTCTGAACATTGCTGTGCAATCAATATTCCATTCCGTGCAGCATCCTAGAGTCCACAACAATTCCACTCCCCCAGATCAATATTGTGCCAGGAGACACAAGTTTATGGACAGTGAAGATTTTTTTCCTTCCCCTTCACACATCACTTCCACAATTGATTTAGACTGAAACCCAACCTGGAGCCATGAATTTGGTACGGAAATGCCCTCTCAGTGATCATTCTGGTGGATCTTAGGAAACTGTTATCTGATGTTTCCCCCCCCAGTATGACGTTTAATAATGGAAAGGAAGACCCATATTTTCAGAAGGTGTCCTCTATCTGCTGAGGGAAGGAGACAGATTATTATATAAAACAAACCCCTCAAATAATGGTATAAGGGAATGTTACTGTGCAAATTTGTACCGTGTGCATATTATGTGGCTTCTCCACTTACACAAGAAGAGACTGGATTGTATGTCTGTACTCTCAAACAGTACAGATATAAGTGACTTGCTCATTAGACAGGACTCATGGCAGGATCTGGGATATCTGGTCAAAACTACCAAAATTAAAAGTGATCACATACATACAAAAAAAAATTGCTCTGGGGGTCAGTTCCCAGGTGTGCACATTTTGGTTTATTTTAAACTGTCCTAGAGTTCTCCGAAAAGCTATAAACAAGGTTTTTATTTTTAAACAGATTTTTTTTCTCATTATGACTTTAAAACATGTAATTTTGGTATCGATCCCTTTTGCATTCAACACCATTCCAACAGCCTATTTTGAATGAGATTTAGACAGTTTGTTGCTTATTCTGAAAATATTCTTTCTCAGGAAATAATAACCTTGCTGTTTGGTTCACTAAGATACAGACAATTGTACTATGAATCATAAAATATTAATCAATAGTCTTTAGCAAAGTAAATAATCAGCTTGTTTAAACAAGAACAAATAATCATTGAACAGGGATAAGTTACTGTGGGAGAAATCCTGGCCCTGTTGAAATCGATGACAAAAGATTTCAGCCTGTACGTTTTATTCCTAGTGTTTGAACTCCTAGTAATAAAGGATAAACAGCAATATTTTTTCAGTTTATCAGTACAGTTACAAACATTAACCAGACAAATGAATACAATTTAAACAATGCATGGCTCTCACTAACATTATTAATGCATTTTTTTAAAATTACTATGCTAGTTTTAAGTAATATTTTTCAAAAATATTAATCATGCAATAAAAATATTTAGAATTGTCAAAGAGTCTATTATAATCTATAGACTCTTCATAGTTCAAGGAAATGAATTTAAAAATGTAAAAGACTTTAACACCTCAATTAAGAACCAAATCTAGGGAAATAATAAATAATGCAATATTTTTCAAGTTAATTCTAACATTATTCATTCATTGATTGACTGGAAGAGGTAACTAACTCAACAATGGTTTTTTCCTACTATTTTCATGAATCATGCAACACTGTTCATGGGATTAGCAGTACAGCTGGGTACCTGAAATAGTGTGATTTTTGTTTTTTAAATACAAATGTTGAAAAAAAATGTAAAGATTTTCATAAGATTAGAACTGTGTCAGGAAAAATGATAATATCTTTATATTAATTGACATTCAAAAATAGCATATTTCATAGGCAAGTGATGGTGTTTCCATATAAGCAATCTGTGTGTTCCCAAGCACTTAACAAAATGGAAGTTGATATAAAAAAAATGTAAAGGGTTAGTTACTTTTTCTTTTGTTTTTGCATTTGCCTTACATAGTTTCATAAAAGTTCAAATAAAATGCTGAGAGTCTTAAATTCCCAAGACTCTTCTTTGAAATGTTCAGTTGATTGGACACTTCTTCATAGGAAACAGCGCTTCTGTGAAATTGAAAGATCTATTTGCTGAGTGGCTCATGTATTAATTTCATTGTATAACTTAACCCATGAGATTTGGAGCATTTAAAAATACTTTTCCTGTTTCTTTTCATTGCAACTGATTTTTTTATAATATATAAATTGAATTGTTTTAACTGTTGACATTATTAGGCTGAAATTTCTAAATTTATCATCAAATAATTATGTTATAATAATTAGATTATATATACAGCTGCCACTTCTTGTCATTACATTCTTTGTGACCAAACAAACTGTTGTTATATCTGGGCAAAACCCAAATACATATACACAAGCATCATCCTACACTGCAATATTTATCCTGAGATTTTCTTCTCTGGGTTCCAGTTCTGAATATTTTGCCATATTCCAAACTTCCATTAACTTTACAGTGGGTTTTGAGTGTTCAGAGAATTCCATAGCAGGCTCTTATATAGGAAAAATAACAGAATGCTCAAATAAACATAACGGGCCAAATATTTCCCCAGTATGACTCCATTAGCTTGGGTGACTTAAGAACTGTGCCTTTCTATTAGCTGATCTGTACAAAGGGTGCCTAATCTTATACAAAAAGACAATGAAAGTTTTCATATGTACAGTCTGCAGGTTTAAGATTGGAAGTGCAGGTCTGTCAGTTATTCTAGATACAATACAAACAGACAAAAAACACTTCACATTCCAAAAATGAACAAAAGCATTTACCTACTTTTAAATTATTGTTTAAACAATTAAACTGTGTCATTTTATTTTATTTCAATTATCTACTTGTATTGGTGTCATAAGTATGTTTGACAAGCAGTGAAAATATGTGTTTGGCAAAAGTAGGGCAATTGTATCCCTGAATATAAATGAATTTTCATTTTAGGGGTAGGAAGTACGGTTATCAGGGAAAATTCCACTCCAAATACAGAAAAAATAAGTCACTTTTGTGGTAACCCCATTTGCAGCTAAGAATTATTATTGCAGTTTTTAAATACCATAAGAAGCTTATGGTCCCCAAAGAAACAGTTTGGTTTAATACTTTAACAGTTATTGGAAGTTTTATGCATAAAGGTATTATATAGGTAAGAGGATTTCTTAGCATCTATAGGAACTGGAAAATCCAACTTTGGCATAATATACAGTCCATTTTTAAAGCAAAAATTGACAATATAAACTTTTTTCGCATTAGTAAAATCTTATGTTATGTTTCAATTTAGTAAAGCTTCAACCCTTCAAATATCTTTTTTGATTGTTTAAAGGTTAATTTTCACTCAGGTAACTTGGATCTCTATAAACCTTCTCTGTCTGCAGGGACAGAGAATGAGACTTTAGAGTGACAAATGAGTCTGGTGCATAGTTTTGTGGAATAATAAAAATAAATATGTCAGCTTGTCATTAAAAGAAATAGGTTGTCATTCTTTTTTTTATTAGTCCTGCCTGTGACCCAAGGTTACCTACTGTGTCTAAATATGATTGCTAGATAACTTGATTTCCTGTTTCTTTTTTTTTTTTTAATTGGAACTACTGGCTCATTTATAACATTGTCTGGGTTTAAAATGTGTTTTTTGGTTTGTTCTAAACTCTATTGTTTTAGATATTGTATAATACAAAATAGGCATTTCCTAATATATCCTGGGTTGTTTATTATATTTTATGATAACAATGAAAAGAAGAATGAATTTTAGTATTTGAAGTGTCTAATACACTTTAGAGTAGAATGGTAAAGATCAACACTGAACATAAGTGACCACATATTAAGGGGAAAAAATTATTAACAATAACAGAGAAGGGTCTGTGGTCACAGCAGCCACAAAATTGCTGGATATACCATAGAATTCCATTGAAGCCTAATTTAAATGTGTCTGTTATAACATGCACCTTATAGAGACAGTGCTTCCTTTGTTCCTAAAGTCTTATGTAAAAATGGAACACTAAAATAATTAAAATAAATTGCTGATGACAGTAAACTGAAGTCATATAGTGCTTATTTTTCAGTATGTTCCTGGCTCAGACTACTTTATTTAATCATGCTTTCAAATATTTCTGTCACAGACAACTATTGGTTTGATCCACTAGTAGAAAAAATGTATTGATGATTCAATCTCTATGACTGCTCATGGGAGCTAAGGGAAAGCTGATAAATGTAGTGCATTCATTATGATTAATACTTGTTCTAATCCACACAGAGCAAGTGTGGATCAAGGCAGGAGATACCCTACTCAATTTCTAGTAGTGAGACAAAGAGAAGAATGAGAACAAGCTCCTTACAAAGAAAGTACTGAAAGGTGTTTATTTTTGGACACTATCTCACAACTCTGGGACTTCTATCCCTAATGAGAACACTGTGTGAAAAGGCACAGTGCAGCTTTCAGGCTGCATCGGTACCATCTAGTGAGTGAGAAGAAGGTAGATTTTGATGCCTGAGTGACCAGATCTCCTTCCAAGTAGTTTGCTAAATTCCCACTGGCTAGGAACAGCAAAGCTGGAAGTGCAGTAGATGGAAACTAGAGACCACGATAATTGTACCAAGGCCTGCTGAGATTTTCTTAACTGCTTGCAGTAAAAGAACAGAGTCCCCTAGTAACAGTGGTAAGTCCCACAAGAAGGACCAAAACACTATGTTCACTCATATATGAATAACACTTATTTTATCACATGAAGTTATAGATCCAGGTGCTCTAATGGAAAAAGGGATTTAACAAATAACTCACTAGGTAGAAAACTTCATTTTTTCACAGAAATGGTTTAATTTATAGCTGTTTTTTATATATGCTGTGTTTTTCAAATAGTTACCGTTAGCATAATAAAATATTACTTTTTCTTTTGTATCATAAAAAAATGTAGAAATGAGTCCTTTAAATGCTATTGAATATTACCTTTTTTCTTTACACTAGTAAGGCTGTTTTTTTTAAATTGTGTATAAATAAAAATGTTTGTAAAATTTCAGTTTCACAGATTCCTAGACTCCAAGGCCAGAAGGGACCGTTGTGATTATCTAGACTGACCATCTGTATAACACAGGCCCTAGGACTTTCCCAAAATAATTTCTAGAGCATAACTTTTAGAAAAACAACAAATGTTGATTTAAAAATTATCAGTGCTGAAGAATCAGCCAGAACCCTTGATAAATTGATTCAATGGCTAATTACCCTCACCTGTAAAAATGTATGCTTTATTTCCCATCTGAATTTCTCCAGTTTCAACCTCCAGCCACTGGATTGTGTTACACCTTTCTCTACTAGATCGAAGAGCCCATTATTAAATATTTGTTCCCCATGCAGGTATTTATGGATTATAATGAAGTCACCCTTTAACCTTCTCTTTGTTAAACTAAATAGATTGATCTCCTTGAGTCTTTCACTATGAGGTATGTTTTCTAATCGTTTAGTAATTCTTGTGGCTCTTTTCTGAATCCTCTCCAGTTTATCAACATCCTTCCTGAATTGTGGGCATTAGAACTGGACACAGTATTCCAGCAGCAGTCACACCAATGGCAAATACAGAGGTGAAATAATCTGTCTACTCCTACCTGAGGCTCTTCTGTTTATGCATCCAAGAACTGCATTAGCTCTTTGGCCACAATATCACACTGGGAGCTCATGTTGACCCGATTATCTGCCATGACCCCCAAATCTTTCTCAGACATGACTTCCTAGGATAGAGTCCTCCATCGCGTAAGTATGGCCTGCATTCTTGATTCCTAGATTCATACATTTACATTTAGCCATATTAAAATTCACATTGTTTCTTGTGCCCCAAGAATGACCCAGATCACTCTGAATCAGTGATCTGTCCTCCTCATTATTTACCACTCGCCCTTATGTCATCTGCAACCTTTATCAGTGACAATGTTATGTTTTCTTCCAGGTCACTGAAGAAAGTGCTAAATAGTGTAGTGCCAAGAACTGTTCCCTCTGGGATCCCACTAGAAACATACCCATTTGATGATAATTCCCTATTTACAATTACAGTTTTGAGATCAATCAGGTATTCAGTTTTATATCATTATAGTTTTTTAATCAAAATACTGTGCCGTACCAAGTAAATGCCTTACAGAAATCTAGTACATCAACACAATTACCTTTATCAACCAGACTGGGAATCTCATCAAAAAAATATCAAGTTAGTTTGAAAGGTGATATTTTCCATAAACCCATTTTGACTGGCATTATCATCCTCTAATTTTTTATTAATTGAGGCCTGTATCAGCTGCTCCATTATCTTGGCTGGGATCAATGTCAGGCTGAAAGGCCTATAACTATCTGGGTCATCCTATTTATCCTTTTGAAATTTTGGCGCAACACTAACTTTTGTGAATCTTCTGAAATTTCCCAGTGTTCCAAGACTTAATGGAAATCATCATTAAGGGTCCAGAGATCTCCTCAACTTGCTCTTTTAAAATTCTTGAATACAAGTTATCTGGACATGCTGATTTTAAAAGTCTGACTTTAGTATATCCTGTTTAACAGCCTCCCATGATCCTAGTGGAATGAAGAGAATTATCATATAATATGATGACAGCATCTTTTTTTTTCTAGATACAGAACACCAGTATTTATTGAAATCTTCTGCTTTTTCTGCATTATGACTGGTAGTTCTACCATTTCCATCTAGTAATGGACCAATACCATTGTTAGGATTCTTTTTTTTTCCTAAAAACCTCTTTCTTATTGTCCTTAACTCTTCTGGCCACAGATTTGTCCTGTGAACTTTTGGTTCCCTTATCAATTTTCTACAATTCTACAATTCCTACAATTAAAACAATACTTCAGTTGTTAAGACAGAATATTTTTTAAACATTACTTCAAATCAGTAGTAGTTGTAATGGACCTGATTCTGATCTTACTTATACCAGTTTTAGATTTGTGTAACTATACCCAATTTAATAAAGTTATTCCTGATTTGCAGTATTGTACATGAGATAATTAGGTCCAGTAATTATAACAAGAAAGATTAAAGCTTTTTTCTTGGTTTAACTCTTAAAAGTTATATATAAATGTTCCATTATTTTTAAAAAGCTACTTTTAGACAACATTGAGGGCCAAAATGTGATCCTACTCACTTTGAATCTTGTCTTACTCCGCATACAGTTCCACTGAAGTCAATAGAACTACTTTTGGAGTAAAGTGCTACCAGCATGAGAAAGGCTATCCAGATTTGGCCCTGATAATTCAAGGCTGATCACACTAAACTCAGGATATCGAAGTTAGTTATGATGCAGCCTTTAATTACATGATTCTGCCCTCTGCCATACAAAGTGCTCACTGAAGGCCAGATTCTGAGACCTAAACTCATGCTGAGGAGTCTCATACACCAAGAAGTCATAGAGTTACAGAGTTTGAGGCCAGAAGGGACAATCAGATCATCTAGTCTGACTTCCTATACATCACAGGTCACCAACACCATCCAGCACCCACACACTAAACCCAACAACCAAAATTAGACCAAAGTTTTACAGCCCACAGAGACTGGACTATTAAGTGTCAGAGGCAGAGACTAGAAGGGATCGAAGTGCACCAGTGCCTGATGCCCCCACAATGGCAGGGAAATGTTTAAGTGAGATATACCCAGATAATCCTGACAAGTGGCCTGCACACCCAACACTGCAGAGGAAGGCACACACACAAAACCCCAAGGTCACTGCCAATCTGACCTGGGAAAAAAATCCCTTCCCATCTCCACATATGACAATCAGTTAGACCCTGAGCTAGTGAGCGTGAAACAGCCTGCCAACAATCTGATAAAGAGGATGCTTGGTGTCATCCCAGAGCCCTGGGCTCTTTCTTCCCGATGTCCCATCTCTAGATGTGGCCATCCCTCATGCTTCAGAGTAAGGAGATTTAAAAAAAAACACAACCTCCTAGAATACACGAGTGATAATGCCTTCCTGACCCCTGCTGGTGGCCAATGGAAGCATGCACATAAGAAACATAAGACCTAACCCAAAAGTGAGCCCTGAGGTTGTTGAGTGTAGCCCCCCACCATCATCACAATCAATGCATCATACAATTTCATTCATAAATTTGTCCATCTCTCTTTTAAAACTAAGATGTTTGCCCTCACAACTTCTACTGGGAGGCTGTTCCAGAACCTCAGTCATCAGATGGTTAGAAATCATCTTCTAATTTTGAGCCTGAATTTATTCATGGCCACTTTATATCGATTTGTTCTTGTGCCAACATTATCCGTTAGCTGAAAAACTCTTCACCCTCCTTGGTATTTACCTGCCTTATGTATATATAGAGATTAATCCTATCCCCTCTCAGCCTTCTTTTGCTAGACTAAACAATCCAGACTCTTCCAGTCTCCTCTCATAAGATAGGCCTTTCAATTCTCTGATCATCCTAGTAACGCATCTCTGTACCAATCCAGTTTAAATTCACCTTTCTTGAACATCGGTGAACAGAATTACACATGGGGACTTACCAGTGCCTTGTGCAATGTAAGGTGACTAGATGTCCTGATTTTATAGGACTGTCCCTATTTTTGGATTTTTTTCTTATATAGGTTCCTATTACCCCCACCCCACATCCCAATTTTTCACACTTGCTGTCTGGTCACCCTAGTGCAATGGCATGAATACATTTCCATTTCCACTAGAAATACCTCACTTCATACATCCAAGGGTCATATTTGTCTTTTTCACAAAGCAAATCACATTGATGGGTAGCTCGTAGGCATCCTCTGATCAACCCACACGCATCCAGGTCTTTTTCCTCCTCTGTTGCTTCCAACTCCCTCCTGTCTGATAATTCACCTTTCGGCGCTATCTGTTGTCTTCTCCTTTAACCAGTTTCTCCACCTCACAAGTCTTGTGCTGGCCTCCACCCTCCCTAATTTAACTAATCATTTCCAATGTGATACTGGTTCAAATGCTTTACTGAAGTCCATGTATATTAGAACCAGAGGTGAAAGTGGGCCAGTACGGGCCAGTATGGCATACCGGTAAGAACTGGTCACTGGTACGGGCCTATACACAGCCGATGTTAAAGTGCTGCCGAGGCGTAGGGGGGCAAAAGAGGCAGCTGCCCCAGGCCCTTTAAATCGTAGCCAGAGCTCCAGGCAGTGTGGGCCCCCATACCGATAAGACTTTTAAGTTATTCACTCCTTATTAGATCTATTGTACTTTCCTTATCTAAAAAAAAATCAGTTATTTTCTCAAAGAAGGAAATCTGATTAGCCTGGCATGATCTATCCTTAGTAAACCCATGTTGTATTACATCCCTTTTACCATTTACCTCTATAAATTTAATTATTCTTTCTCTCACAATTTGTTCTAAAGCTCTGCATACTACTGAGGTCAGAGCAGAAGCCAGTGGAAGTCCAAGCAGTCTTTTCTCAGAAACACTATCTATTGATAAATTCGTTACACTGTACTTTCTTTACCATTTCTGTTCTTGAAGTTGCTTACAATATAGAGTATGAAATGTTATCTTGGGATAAAAAAGTCTCTAAAAACTGAATGAAGACTGACAAATAAAGGGAAAATTAATTTTGACCACTCCTGAACTTCCTCACCTCCCCTGGTCTGAGTTATATCTTCTTAGTACTATGCAAAAAAAAAAAAAAAAAAAAAGAATTTAAAAAAACCACACAGAATACAAAGGATACAAGCCAGTAAAAAGCATAATTGAAATTTATATAAAATAAGTTTTGCAGATGTATAATAATAACTAGCTTTTGCTATAAATACGTACCATGCTAGCTAACAAATTAGAATTTTATCCACCATAAAATTTACATAATATTCTGCCTGGGGAGACCAGATCTGCATTTCTTATAGTAGTTTAAGGATTTAAAAATAGTATGAAAACAAAAAATTAATTTGGCTGGAATTTGGTATGCAGGTTCACCTTAAGAAAATGTTTTTTCCCCTTAAAATTTCCTAACACAATTCCTCTGGTTTTGAATTATGCATACAGAAAACAAAAATTACAAAAGGAATATTCCAGACCCTTTAGATCTTGGATAGCTCCATATTATTTTTTTATATGTAGCTTTATTACTTATAAACCCCTTTGGAGTTTGCTAGCTCCTGGAATATTGAACTGAGCCTCTAGCATCCCTACTTGCTGGACTAGAGCAACAATGGCTCCAGCACCTCCAGACACCATTTCCCAAGCTGCTTAGAGTCCAGGGATGGAATAGAATGGAAACACGTACAAAAACCAATGGGGAGTTTCAGATGGAGTGATTTATATAGACAGTTTTCTGAGCCAACAAGGAGACAGGATTACTCAATCCTTCAGTGGGAGGAGACAGCCTGACCTAGAGACAGAGGGAATAATTTTGGTCTGAGTTTGGAGCTGGGAGAGGAGCAGCAGCACCCACTCCCCATACAAAGGGAGACTTTGAACTATTGGGGAGTTTAGTATGTGATCAGGGAGCGCCAGGCCTGTGGAGACCAGTGATCAGGAAGCCAGAGAACCAACCTGATCCTGGCTACCTAGAGCCAGCCAAAACCCACACAGGACTTCAAACCAGAGAGCCAGGAGAGGACCCTGCACACATTCAGAAGTGAAGATACCATAAGGGAGCCTCTTTCTTTTTGTTTAAGGCAGCCAGTATCATTGCAGCACTCATCACAGGACTTATCCTCAGCATCCCATCTTCATGGAACAGGCTAGGGAAGGAGATGGAAGTTTGTGTACATAGGTGAATGCTGGGAGATGGGGAATTTGTTATGTTGATGATGTTTTAGTATTTTAGCTAATCTGAACATAAATGTTTTAGTTTTTTAGTTAATCTAGTTAACAAGTCAATCTTAATCCTTTTCTTTTCTTAAAGCCTTTGTTTCTGATCTCCTAGTGTTGCATTTCATTGGTTGAGGTTTCTATTTATGTACTGTGATGTTAGTGTACTGGGGCGTATTTCTTTTAAATAAAGGAGTAGTATTAGTTATTTTCCCAAGAGACAGCACCTCGTGTGTCCCAGGCACAGAGAGTAGTCATCTTTGATGGAGGCACCATGTGCCAAAGTAAAGAACCCAAGACCCAACCCATGCAAGGAGAAGAGAGAAGCCAATCTGATTAGCAAACAGCACCCCTTGGGAATAGCTACCTTACCATCAGTGGTGAGCTGAAGCCGGTTCACACCAGTTCGTGCAAACCAGTTGTTAAATTTAGAAGCCGATTCTTAAAGGGGTGGGCAAACTCCGGCCCGTGGGCCACATCTGGCCCGTGGGACTGTCCTGTCCAGCCCACCTGAGCTTCCGGCTGGGGAGGCTCCCCCGGCTCCTCCCCCACCTTCCTCCCTCTTGCAGAGCCTTAGTGTGCTGTGCAGCTGGCGCCAGTGCTCTGGACCGCTCCTGGCCAGCTCTGCAGCTCCTGCCACTTTGAGCGGCATGGTAAGGGGGTGGGGCTGCGAGAAGTGCCATCAAAGACCCGGAGCGAGTGAAGGACCCACCGCCAAAGTGCCTTTGAAGACCTGGTAGGGAACTAATTGTTAAGATTTTGGCAGCTCATCATTGCTTACCATCATGACTTTTTTCTCTCCATTCGGCACTTTTAGATATATAAGCAGTCTGCCTATCAATAGGGGTAAAGGTGCCATTTTGTGAATCAGCGTTGAAGTAGTATATTACAGAAGAGACAGACATTGTGCTTTCTTAAGGAGACTTAAAATGTATGTAAGTGTATCAGCATTTCTGTCCAATGGAAAATTTAAATATTTCACTATTTGTTCTCAAAAATCAGAACAAAAAGTTGAAATATCAAAAGTTTTTCTGAGTGAAATGTTCCATTTTTTTTCTTTTGAAAATGTCAAAATGTTTTGTTTCAACCTTTTTGATCAAAAATGAATTATTTCAGCATTCTGGAAACACACACTTCCTGGAGATGAACCCATGGCTGCACGGATGGTGTTGACAGCAGGGCTTCAGCTTCCTCAACTATGAGATGCTATTTTGGGAAGGAGGACTGCTGAGAAGGGAGGGTGTGGATTTGACAAAGGCCAGAAAGAGCATCTTCGCATACTGAATTACCAGCCTAGTGAGGAAGGCTTTAAATTAGGTTAAATGGGATCTGGTGCCAAAAGCCCACAGATAAGCATAAAAACAGAAGGCTACTTGTTGGAGAGGGAAGCATGGAAAATAGCAACAGCATTATAGGAGCAACAAGATGGAAATAAGTGGAGGAATCTGCTCAGCCCTTAAGATGTCTATACCACGTATTCAAGGAGTATGGGGAATAAACAGGAAAAACTGGAATATTAGTACATGCATTAATTTATTACTTAATTGGCATCACAGAGACTTGGTGTGATAGCTCTTATGACTGGAATATTGGCACACAGAGGTATAGCTTGTTCATGAAGGACAGGGAACGAAAAAAAGGAAAAGGTGTTTGTCATAAACAGATAAGTAAGAGTTAATAGAACAAAAGTGCTTCATATCTCTTTTGCCTGGAAAGGGTTAACAAGAACAGTGAGCCTGGCTGTCACCTGACCAGAGGACCAATCAGGAGACAGGATATTTTCAAATCTTGAGGGAGGGAAGTTTTTGTGCTGTGCTGTTAGTGTTTGGTTGTTGTTCACTCTGGGGGCTCAGAGGGAGCAGATGTGCAACAAGGTTTCTCTCCAGTCTCTCCAATACAGGCTCTTATAAGTTCAGACTAGTGAGTACTAGGTAGATAAAGCGAGTTAGGCTTATGGTTGTTTTCTTTATTTGCAAATGTGCATTTGGCTGAAAAGAGTTCAAATTGGTATTTTGCTGAAAAGATTTTAATTTGTACTTGTATACTTAGGCTGGGAGAGTATTCCCAGTGTCTAAAGCTGAAAGACCCTGTACCTATTACATTTTAAATTTACAAAGATAACTTTTACTGTTTTTTCTTTCTTCAATTAAAAGCTTTTCTTGTTTAAGAACCTAATTGTTTTTTTATTCTGGTGAGACCCCAGGTGACAGGGTCTGGATTCACCAGGGAATAGGTGGGGAGAAAGGAGGGAAGAGGGAGAGAGAGGCTAAAATCTCTCTGTGTTAGGATTACTGTCTCTCTCAGGGAGAATCTGGGAGGGGAAGAGAGAAGGAGGGAGGAAGGTGAATTGTCCTCTCTGTTTAAAGATTCAAGGAGTTTGAATCACGGTGATCTTCCAGGATAACCCAGGGAGGGGAAGCCTGGGAGAGGCAACGGTGAGGGAAAGGGTTTACTTTCCTTGTGTTAAGATCCAGAGGGTCTGGGTCTTGGGGGTCCCTGGGCCAGGTTTTGGGGGGACTAGAGTGTACCAGGCACTGGAATTCCTGGTTGGTGGCAGCGCTACGGGTACTAAGCTGGTAATTGAGCTTAGAGGAATTCATGCTGGTACCCCATCTTTTGGATGCTATGGTTCAGAGTGGGGAATTGTACCATGACAGTGTTACATTATACATCAAAATATAGACACTTGTTCTGAGGTCCAGAAGGAGGTGAAAGAAAGAGCAGTTGAAACTTTCCGAGTAAAGATAAAAGGGGAAAATAAGGGATAACATTATGGCAGAAGGCTACTGTAAACCACCAAATCAGGAAGAGGAGGAGGAGGAGGCATTTATAGAACAGATAATGGAAATATCCAAAACAGAAGACCTGCTACTAATGGGGGATTTTAACTACCCAGACGTCTGTTGGAAAAGTAATACAGCAAAACTTTTCAGTCCTGGGGCAGGTTGTGTTCAACATCTTTATTAATGATCTGGATGATGGGATTAATTGCACCCTCAGCAAGTTCACAGATGACACTATGCTGAGGGGAGAGGTTGATATCCTGGATGGTAGGGATAGGGTCCAGAGTGACCTAGACAGATTGGAGGATTGGGACAAAAGAAATCTGATGAGGTTCAACAAGGACAAGTGCAGAGTCCTGCACTTAGGAAGAAAGAATCCCATGCACTGCTACAGGCTGGGGACTGATTAGCTAAGCAGAAGTTCTGCAGAAAAGGACCTGGGTCCTTGAGAAACTGGATGTGAGTCAGCAGTGTGCCCTTGTTGCCAGGGAGGCCAATGGCATATTGGACTGTATTAGTAGGAGCATTGCCAACAGATTGAGAGAAGTGATTATTCCCCTCTATTCGACACTGGTGAGGCCACACCTGGAGTATTGCGTTCAGTTTTGGGGCCCCCACTACAGAAGGGATGTGAATAAATTGGAGCGAGTCCAATGGAGGACATCAAAAATGATCAGGGGGCTGGGGCACACGACTGGTGTGGGACCCTACTAGATATATCCTCCCAATTAGTCCACCCCCTGCTCAAAGCAGGACCAACACAAACTAAATCATCCCAGCCAAGGCTTTGTCAAGCCACACCTTAAAAACCTTTAAGGATGGAGATTCTACCACCTGAGGGAGGTGAGTTTATTTAGTCTACAGAAGAGAAGAGTGAGGGGGAATTTGATAGCAGCCTTCAACTACCTGAAGGGAGGTGCCAAAGAGGATGGAGCAAAGCTGTTCTCAGTGGTGGCAGATGACAGAACAAGAAGCAATGGTCTCAAGTTGCAGTGGAGAGATCTAGATTGGATATTAGGAAACACTATTTCACTAGGAGGGTGAAGCACTTGAATGGGTTACCTAGGGAGGTGGTAGAATCTCCATCCTTAGAGGTTTTTAAGGTCTGGCTTGACAAAGCCTTGGCTGGGATGATTTAGTTTGTGTTGGTCCTGCTTTGAGAAGGGGGTGGACTAATTGGGAGGATATATCTAGTAGGGTCCCACCAAGGTCAGTTCTGAGTCCAGTTATAATTAAATATTTTCATTAATGACTTGGATAATGGAGTAGAGAATTTGCTTATAAAATTTTCAGGTGACAACAAACTGGGTAGGGTTGCAAGGCACTTTGGAGGACAGGATTAGAACTCAAAACAACCTTGAAAATTTGGATAATTCATATGAAATCAATAAGATGATATTCAAAAAAGACAGATGTCTTAAAAAGGAAAAATCAAAATGTGCCACTGCAAAATAGGGAATAACTGGTTAGGTGATAGTAATCCTGAAAGGGATTTGGAGATTATAGTGCATCACAAATTGAATATGATTCAACAATGTGATGCAGTTGTGAAAAAAGCTAATATCATTCTTGGATATATGAACAGGAGAGTTGTACGTAAGACACAGAAGGAAACTGTCCCACTCTACTTGGCACTGGTGAGGCCCCAGCTGGAGTACTGTGTCCAGTTCTGGGTACCACACTTTAGAAAAGATGTGGACAAATTGGAGAGAGTCCAGAGGGGAGCAACAAAGATGATAAAATGTTTAGAAAACCTGACCTATGAGAAAAAATTAACATAATTAATCTCTGGAATAGGCTACCAACAGAGGTTGTGGAATCCCCATCACTGGAGGTTTTTAAAAACAGGTTGGACAAATACTTGTCAGGGATAGTCAAGATTTATTTCATTCTGCCCCAGCATGGGCAGGAAGGAGGGGGGGATAAGGATTGGATTTGATGATTTCTTGAAGTCTCTTCAAGCTCCACATTGCTATGATTTCTGTTTGTTGAACTGATACAAAACTACAGCTGGAACAATTTTTTTCAGCTAATAGCTTCAAGTCACTGAAACTACATTTTTTTTTGTTGAACAAACTATTAGTGAATTCATGTCAAGTTTCTTGAATACTTTCAACCAAACCAAAAAAACTGAAATGTCTTGGAAAGTCTAGATTGAAACTTTCCATTTTAATATGACTCAAAATGTTTTTCTACTTTTTGATTTAACCCAAAATGAAACTTTTTTCTATATTTCAACAAAATAAAAAATCCATTATTCACCCAGCCCTACCCCAAAGTCTTCCTTTCAAGTCAGTTCAATATTATACTTCATATCCCTATTGTATAGCTCATTGAATATAAGAACATAAGAACAGCCATACTGGGTCACAACAAAGGTCCATCTAGCCCAGTGGCTTATCTTCCGACAGTGGCCAGTGCCACGTGCCCCAGAGGGAATGAACAGAACAGGTAATCATCAACTGATCCATTCGCTCATTCCCAGCTTCTGGCAAACAGAGCCTAGGGACACCATCCCTGCCCATCCTGTCTAAATAGCCATGAATGGACCTATCCTCCATAAATTTATCTAGTTCTTTTTTGAAACCTGTTATAGTCTTGGCTTTACAACATTCTCTGGTAAAGAGTTCCACAGGTTGACTGTGTTCTGTGAAGAAATACTTCCTTTTTTTTGTTTTAAACCTTCTGCCTATTAATTTCTTGTGTTATGAGGAGTAAATAATACTTCCTTATTTACTTTCTCCACACCAGTAATGATTTTATAGACCTCAATCATTTCCCCTCTTAGTACTCTTTTTTCCAAGTCCCAGTCTTATTAATCTCTTATTAATCTCTCCTCATACGGAAGCCATTCCATATCCCTAATCTTTTTTGTTACCCTTTTCTGAACCTTTTCCATTTCCAATATATATATTTTTGAGATTGGATGACCGCATCTGCACACAGTCAAGATATGGGCATACCATAGATTTATATAGAGGCAATATGATATTTTCTATCTTATTATCTGTCCCTTTGTTAATCATTCCCAACATTCTGTTAGCTTTTTTGACTGCCGCTGCACAATGAGTGGATGTTTTCAGAGAACTATCCACAATAACTCCAAGATCTCTTTCTTGAGTGGTAACAGCTAATTTAGACCCCATCATTTTATATTCATAGTTGGGATTATGTTTTCCAATGTGTATTAGTTTTCATGGAGTACTCGCTGAGGTACATCTCTCAAGATGCATCCAGAGTCAAACAATTCCCAGGATGCACCATGCTGCTTAATCAGAAATACATCCACATTGCATTGTGGGAGATGTAGTTCTCTAGGGAGCCCAGCCATTAGGAGAGAACAGGAGTCCAAATTACAGATCTGGACAATGTCCCATTAGAGGTAAATAGGAATTTAGGATATATGTCTTAAAGGCATTCCTGAGCCCTCAATATCAGCCCTCACCTATCATAGACAACCCTGTCAGATAATCCCATTAATAACTTATCGTTGCAATTTAATGTTGAACTGCTTTTAAATGTAATGTCTCAGGTCAATGCAACAAAAAACAATATTGATATTTGGGTCACACTAACCTGAAATGAAATATTTTATTTTTATTTTCCTGAGGAAAATCAGTCTGATAGCAAATTCCCAACCAGCTGTATGTATTGTGGTAGTGCTTTATACCCCACTCATGCGCCAGGATCCTGTTGCTCTAGGCATTGTTCAAATGCAAAACAAATAGTCAGTCTCTGCCCCAAAAGAACTTTCAATCTAAGTATAAGACAAGAGACAACAGGGGGATACAGACAGACAAATGTAGGAGCATAAGGAAACAATTAGAAAATATTGGTCAGCCTCACCTCAGTCCCTGGAAAAATCATGGAGCAGGTCCTCAAGGAATCAATTCTGAAGCACTTAGAGGAGAGGAAAGTGATCAGGAACAGTCAGCATGGATTCACCAAAGGAAAGTCATGCCTGACTAACCTAATTGCCTTCTATGACAAGATAACTAGGTCTGTGGATGAGGGAAAAGCAGTGGATGACTTGACTTTAGCAAAGCTTTTGATACGGTCTCCCACGGTATTCTTGCCGGCAAGTTAAAGAAGTATGGGCTGTATGAATTAACTGTAAGGTGGATAGAAAGCTGGCTAGATCATCGGGCTCAATGGGTAGTGATCAATGGCTCCATGTCTAGTTGGCAGCCGGTTTCAAGCGGAGTGCCCCAAGGGTCGGTCCTGGGGCTGGTTTTGTTCAATGATCTGGAGGATGGCATGGACTGCACCCTCCGCAAGTTTGCAGATGACACTAAACTTGGAGGAGTTGTAGATACGCTGGAGAGTAGGGATAGGATACAGAGGAACCTAGACAAATTAGAGGACTGGGCCAAAAGAAATCTGATAAGGTTCAACAAGGACAAGTGCAGAGTCCTGCACTTCGGACGGAAGAATCCCATTCACTGTTACAGACTAGGAACTGAGTGGCTAGGCCGCAGTTCTGCAGAAAAGGACTTAGGGGTTACAGTGGATGAGAAGCTGGATATGAGTCAACAGTGTGCCCTTGTTGCCAAGAAGACTAACGGCATTTTGGGCTGTATAAGTAGGGGCACTGCCAGCAGATCGAGGGATATGATCACTCCCCTCTATTCGACATTCGTGAGGCCTCCTCTTGAGTACTGTGTCCAGTTTTGGGCCCCACACTACAATAAGGATGTGGACAAATTGGAAAGAGTCCAGCAGAGGGCAACAAAAATGATTAGGGGGCTGGAGCACATGACTTCTGAGGAGAGTCTGAGGGAACTGGGATTGTTTAGTCTGCAGAAGAGAAGAATGAGGGGGGATTTGATAGCTGCTTTCAACTACCTGAAAGGGAGTTCCAAAGAGGATGGATCTAGACTGTTCTCAGTATCAGAGGGGTAGCCATGTTAGTCTGGATCTGTAAAAGCAGCAAAGAATCCTGTGGCACCTTATAGACTAACAGACGTTTTGGACATGAGCTTTCGTGGGTGAATACTTCGTCAGATGCATGTCACACCACGAAAAGCTCATGCTCCAAAACGTCTGTTAATCTATAAGGTGCCACAGGATTCTTTGCTGCTTTTACTGTTCTCAGTGGTACCTGGTGACAGAACAAAGAGTAACGGTCTCAAGTTGCAGTAGAGGAGGTTTAGGTTGGATATTAGGAAAATCTTTTTCACTCGAGGAGTGGTGAAGCACTGGAATGGGTTCCTAGGGAGATGGTGGAATCTCTTTCCTTAGAGGTTTTTAAGGTCAGGCTTGATATAGCCCTGGCTGGGATGATTTATTTGGGAATTGGTCCTGCTTTGACCAGAGGGTTGGACTAGATGCCTCCTGAGATCCCTTCCAACCTTGATATTCTATGATTCTGTGATAGACAAAGGACTCAATATGTTAGTTGCCTAACCATTGTCAAGTTTTAATAGGCATCACAGTAAAGGTTTCTGTTTTGCTTAATCTAAAGTAAAAGTCGTTCCCACTGAAAGTATATGGATGGTCTTTTTTATGTATACTTAAACCCAAATTAGACAAGCATTTAGTCACAATATAAACCAATGCTTGAAATATCCTTGGGGGGATATGCTGGTGAACACAGCCAGTGGGAGCTGCAGAGGGCCATGCCTGCAGATGGTCAATATCAGCAAAATATCTCATGGCCTGCAATCAGATCACCCTGATGGGCTGCATGTAGCCCGTGGGCCGCAGGTTGTCCACCACTGGTTTAGCCTGTTAAGGTTAAGTGTAGACTCTAAGAAGTATGTTGTAATTTTTGTTTTATATGTAACTATTTCTGTTTCCAGAATTATCATTTCATGCTATCTCTTAAATCTTAACTTTTGATAATAAACTTATGATTTTTTTCACTATATATAGGGAAAACCTAGTTCAAGAGCTTGTCTACAGGAACATTTAGTTTTGACAAACTGGGGTATGAATCTATCCTATATTAGCCCGCCACATGCTACCTGTCTATGTGGACCTTGCTGATGTGTTATCTACTCTGCACTGAAATGAGAGTAGATTAAAGCACACTGCAGAACTGCTACTGCAAGGTCCACATGCACAGTTAGTGCACAGCAGGCATGGTAGATTCACACCCCAGGTAGCCATAAACTAGATGTTCATGTAGACAAGCTCTAAGGAGCCCACTGGGGCTTAGGCATAAGGTAAAAGCCTGGCAACTAAGACAGCTGTGTGCCTGCTCATTAACTGAAATTTAGGTGCTTTGGGAGTTTAATGATGGAAATGTAGCTGTCTACAGAGAGGTGGTGGCCAAACAGAGGGTGTGAGGATCTCTTTGGTGCCTACATATTGGATTTAGATTTCTAAAATGACAGGTGTTTAAGTCCTTTTGTGGTGCTAGCCCCCAAAAGGCAGAGAAACTATAGTGACAGCAGCAGGGAAAGATACCATGCGGATAATGATGACAGAGGGCAGACAGAGCAAACTGATGTGTGTGGCAGGACCAAGGGGAATGTAAAGATAACTGAGGAGCAGCAGGAAAATACTGAGAGGGATAGGATTTGGGACAAAGTATGCTAAGGGAAGGAGTGAGAGAAGGGATTGTATGTGGAAAAAAGCAAGGGGAAAATACCAAAAGGAGAAAATTAGAAGAGCAAGTAATGGATAAATGAAAATCAGACACAGAGATGGAAGAAGTGCTAAGGTACATGTATTGTGCACATTCATTCATGTGGTATATAGAGTACATATGCTACACTATGCCCTCCTCAAGTATAGGGGAGGGGTAGCTCAGTGGTTTGAACATTAGCCTGCTAACTTCAGGGTTGTGAGCTCAATCCTTGAGGGGGCCATTTGGGAATTGGTTCTGCTTTGAGCAGGGGGTTGGACTAGATGATTTCTTGAGGTCCCTTTTAACCCTAATAATCTATGATCCTATGAAATATCAGGGTAGATGCTGAGGCATTGCTTAGACAAGTTGAATAAGGACACTTTTGAACCCTCTGGGTATGTACCCTACTTGCCCAAGCAGGGCCTCCCCACAGCTGAAGTCTTTCTCCACTACAGGGAAAGGCTCTGATAGCAGGGTAAAGCTCTGTTGGGGGGAGGCAATGAGGGAAGATTCTGGGAGATCCCCAGTACCGGATTTACCATGACACTGGACCCAAGCTCAGAAGGGGCCCCATAACACTTGCTTCCTCTGCTCTCGCAGCTCTGCAGAAGCGGAGCCTCGGAGCAGCAGGAATCCAGCATGGGAACTTCTCATGAGGCCCTGGGAGCTGTAGTTCTTTGGCCAGCTTCCTGCCTAGAGATCCAGCCTTGGAGCAGGGAAGGAACTACATTTCCCAGCATTCCCTTGGCAGCTATCAACAGAAAAGGGAGGGGGAAAGAGTGGGGAAGCTGAGACCCCATGTGCGGCAGCTTGCTGTGAATGGAGAGCTGGCTGTTAGAAGGGGAATGCACTGTGAATGGGCAACAAGTGTGCCCAAGGAGTAGAAGGCTTTGGCCCAGATATCACCCTCAGAAGACTTCCCAGACTGGATTAGGTATACCGGTGTGACCCCACGTGGTAGCCCCCAAAGAAGGAACTGGGTGGAATGAATGGACAGTACACCTCTCTATCTGAAGCATAGCAAGGGAGGTATGTGGACCCCACCAGGAGAAGTTAAAATGAAAAGTAAGAGAGGGGAGGCTCTACTAGAGGACCTGGGTAGCTTTTCCAGATTTATCCAATATTCAGAAGGGGAATCTAGCACATGCCTTCCAGATTTGAAGACCCTCAAAATTCAGGAGTGCTCAGGCTCAGTTTGGGCAGCTGATGCTTCATTTCTCCCAAATCAAATATATTGATCCACTGTAACTTGTTATAGAAAAAGTAGGATAAAATTGAGCAACAAATGCTGGGGTCTTCTCAGTGCTAACTAGGACTGGAATTGCTATTTTCAGCAGCCATTGCCATTATTTTTTTTTTTTTAGTTTTGTTTGTTTAAAAAAAAGACAGTGATATTGCATTGGCAAATTCCCCACATAAATTAAGAGTGGAAGAAAACAATAACAAAGGCACCTCAACTTTTCCTCATTCATGTAGGACAGTCTTATAATATGGATCCAGATATCCTTCAATCATAGAACGTGAAAATTGTTCCACTTTACTGCAGTTCTGTAACCATGCAGGAATCAATCCTGTCTGTGTTCTGTGCACATCCAAAATTCCTGCTGAATTCAGAAGTGCCTTGCTTTTGTAACAATACCACCTGATGTTTTCAGCCCTTGTAAGCTAGAAAGGTTTACATTTAGTAACTGGGCAGGAGGCCCTCTCAGAAAAAGTTAGGTACTGTAGGAGGTGTTGCTTATTCACTAGGTAATGTGAGAGCTTCCTGTTATAACAGTAAACCAGTGCAGCATAGAATGCACTTTGCTCCTAGAGTCTAGAATGGGGTCCTTTGCTTCTATACGCAGCCCATTAAAGACAATGAAAAGACTCACACTTACTTCAACAGGCTTTGACAGAACTGGTTATACACACAGTAACTCCACTGTCTTCACAGGGTCCTGGTCTCACAGTGGAGCGGGGGCCATGTGAGCTTGTTGCAGAGCTGCTGCTCAGGTATGGGAATCTCCTGGCACCCCAGCCTCCAAAATCATTCAGGCTGCACTTTCTGCATGACTATGTGCTGGCTGAGGGGTGTGTTGGAATTGGTGACCTCTGCTGCAGGTGATGGGCATCTAAGGTACTTAAAGCCATGGCCTAGAGAAGGGAAGCACCTAACTTCAGCAGCTGCAGTTGCCTAGGGCCTGCGCTGAGGATGTAGAACCCCTAGTGCCGCCATTGCAAGGTTCAAGAATGCTTAGCCTTGGAATTGCCACCCCTCCCTTGCTAGCAGCTGCAGCTATCTAAGGCTGGCCTCTGGCAGTTGGCCCCATGGCTGTAGGCAGAGAAGCCGTAGGTGGTTCTGTGACTATTGGGGACCATTAAACTAGAAGTAGATAAAGAAACTGGAGTTAACCTCAAGAAACAGAGGTCACTTGTAGGAAAGGAATGTCAAGGGAAACAGGGAAAGAGGAAGCAGATCTGACTTGCAGGGGGAGAATAGCCCCAGCTTGCTAGGGAGGAGCACGTCCAAGATAGAAGGGAAACAGGCATGGGGAGAGGTGGTGGTGACCAAGTAGTAGACTAGCATGTAGATGGAAGCAGAGGGAGAAAGGCTGGTGACTTCATGTTCCCTAGGGCTAAGTCCTCACTTTGGGGAAATGGTGTTTGCAAGTGGCTTGCTCAAATGGCAGGATGGGTGCTGAGGGAGGGATTTGTCAGAACTGATCAGGTATCTGCTGGCTGTGAAACTTTATTGAACTGAGACCAGAACCACATACAGTGACTGGTGACATACTGGAGACATGGCTATAGAAGGTCTGAATGAGGAAGGAGATAAATCTGTGGGGAGTTTTCCCTGATCACTGTGAAATTACTGCTCACTGTGGACACTGGTAAACCCACATGGGTGTACAACTTAATGAGAAAAACTGGGGGCTGAGGGAGCTATATATGACAATGCATGTAATCATGCATATGTGATGATCAAAACGAATGTGTGTTCAAAATCGAAATGGCACTGCCACACCAGGCCCACACTCAAAGCCCACAACGACTACATGGGGGCCCACAAATACGTTTGGCGCCAGGGCCCACAAAAGGTTAATCTGGCCCTGGAGCTGCCCACTGCCAAGCTGTTCTCTGTCGCCTCCTCCCTGCCATTCACTAACATGTAGCTACACCCCGCAGAGCAACTTGCTTTTCACTGTAGCTACATGTACCCTATACACCACCACCAGTGGTGGGCAGTATAGACATACTTTTAGAGAAAAGGCAAAGAAATTTGGGGCCTGATTATGCCCCAGCCTGAGCAGCTATGTAAGGGGAAAAGGGGATATAAGGCACTCCCTTGTCTATTGCACCTGCTATACGCATTATTAGTAACAGCATGTAGAGAGAGTGGGCTTCACAGAGCTGCTGCATTCCCTTACATCCTGCCAGTGGGCAGGAGATGGGATGGGGAATCAGTGGAGTCTTGGCACCACACACCCTCATCCCTCCCTTTGTTCCAGCTGGCACAATTATGCCTGCATGTCAGGAGAAGTGTGTTTCACCTGATCCAGGATTCTTCCCCTGCAAAAGAGGAAATGGAGAGGCAGATGGTGATTCTCAGTGCAACAATGCACTGCATATTGTTCACGGTGCATGGCTAAGCTCTAACTGAACCTATAAAGAGGAAATCAAAAGCAATACAAGACACATGCATAATTAATTATTAATGTTTCTGTATTTTCTTGTATTTTCCAGGCAAAAATCAGAGAGCTAAAAGGAAGGAGGGAAATTGATTGAGGCCTTAACAAGGAGAAAACTTTGGGGCTGAATGTCTTCCTGAAAATAAGTGAGTATACCAGTGCTTTTATTTATTTATTTATTTTGTATTGATAAAGCACTGAGGAGAACTAATCACTTTTTTTCTTATCAGAAATAAAATATAAAAATATGGCCATGATACTGATGGTATCAAATTGCAACCAAGGCGACAGGAAGTTTCTAAGGTTGTTTCCACAGCACTGTCGGGCTTCCAAAGTGTACTGACTGAGCAGCCCAAAACCACAATGTTCTTCTACACTGAACCCAGGAGATGGGGGTGAGGCTGATTCCAGAGTTGACTGTGCTTTGCAACAAAGGTTGTGGGGACAAGTGGCACTGGTGTGTGTGTGTGTGTGTGTGTGTGTGTGTGTGTGTGTGTGTGTGTGTGTGTGTGTGTGTGTGTGTGTGTGTGTGTGTGTGTGTGTGCTCAAATTATCCATCTCAGAGGGTACTTTAAGGGGATTGGAGTGAGCTTTGCAGAGTAACAAATAGCCAGGAATGGCAGTCCTGGAACCATATCAGACCCATCTGGAGAGTGCACCCCTGTTGGGGACACTAACAGTGTTGCGCTAATCTGTCGTTGCTGTGACAACTTCAGGCATCTGTGAGTGATGGGTCTGGCCTCAGTTCCAGGGAAGGCCCAGCATGGCCACAAGCTTGAGAGTCAGGAGACTCCCCACAGAGGTGGGGAGGCAGTGGTGTGGTTGAAACCCCTGGTCACATGTCAACTCAATGGTCATTAGACAGATAATCTTCTGGAATAGAGTTGAGCTTCCTGAGGGGTTGAGGGGGAACATGGCACCGAGGAGGCCCTGTCAGTCAGTCAGTCCCGAGTACAGTTATGCTGAGGTGGGTGACCCAGTGAAAATTTACCTGTTCAGTACAACTAAGGATAAAATCCTGAGAGTGGAATAAATGGACATATTATCCCTCTTGCACAGGGAAGTGTTGACAGAAAGTAACCATGGGCAGAGCACACAGAATAAGGAGTTGCCCCATTAGTGTCTAGATTATGTTTATGGATATAATCATGTGGGCATACAATACTTTTGGGGGCATGTTCTGGTTTAATTATGATGAGCCATTTCAATTAAGGGCAGCAACACAAGCTGGGATCCGGTGGGACATACCACATCACACACTGTGGTGAGAGTGGATGACTCCATGGGGACCAGGAGTTCATACAGATAGCGGCTTGCTCCTTTCCCTGCAAGTTTAGGAGGGGCATGAGTCACACAAGAATATTTGCTAGGCATTTATTAACAATGGTTGGTTTTGCAGCCCCTGTAGATTCACACATGTGTACAAGATATGCTTTGGGACCCATTTGGCCCATTCTTGCTGGAGCGGTAGGGAATGGTCACAAGGGGAAAACAGGATTGGGGGCGGGTGGAGCATCAACCACAGGTTTGACTCAGCTGAAGCGGGTCATGAGGTGCAGAACACAGGTAGGGTGGGGGGGCAGCTGGGGATGGTCCAATGGGCATGGGCACGATTGCTAGTTAGGCTTAAGGTGTTCAGGGTTTCCTATGGTATTATCCTAATAAAGCATATGTGACATATTGTGGGGGGAGAGGGTGTTAACAGTGGGATTTAGGTTCCCCTTTTTAGGGAGTAGCTCCCATGTAAGGTCCACAAAAAAACTTCAATTGCCTATAGGGAACCTAAGAGTTTCCCCTCTGGGGTTTGGTCCCCAACAGCACTCCAAGGAATGTTGAGTAATATATCACCTTTCATACCCACGAGGTGGCTCCATTCACACTACAATAAACCAGGTGGCCTGGAAAAACATTTGGGGGTACCCCATGCAGAAGACGAGATAGAGGGCCCTTCCACTATAGCTTACCTTAGTATCGAGTGAACACAAGGGCAGGCATATTACAACTCTCTTCCAATAAAAGTGTGTGGTTTTGGTATGATCACATGGCAGGCCAAATTTCCCCCTCAAGTGGGGTTATGAAGTTAGTGAGCGAATTTCTGTCACAGTGTTCGACTCTTAATATCTCTCTTCCTTCCAAGTATGTATCAGCAGTTGGATGATGGCATAGCAGATGCCCTGTCTAGTTTGCAATTCAAAAGAGTCTGGGGGCCTGCACCAGGAGCTAGGAACTAACTCAAGTAGATGCCACTTGTGCTATGGAGCTGTGGCATATGAGGATCTGGGAGGCTGGTCACCTATATGGCCCATTAGGAAGGAACGGGTGTTGCAGTACATGGCATTGACAACCCAATTGTGGGAGTCCTTGACAATCCTTGTGTTGTGCAAAGGGCAACTGAGTTCATTGGGATGAAGAGGGGTTTACCGATCAAACTTGGGGGGTAATATGTTTTGGGGCTGCTACACAAAATGTCAGTGGAAGTTGTCAGGGACCCCAACTAGGTGTCAGGGAGGCAACCAAGCTAACTGCTGGCACCTCATTGTGGCGGATGTCCAGTGCAGGTACTCTATAGGGAAGGCATCCAGTGATCAGATAAATGGCCTGGTAAAGGACTTCAGAAGAAGGTGCTGGTTAAAGGAACAGAACATCATGGGGTTTAGGGCCCCTACGGTTGAAATGGCAGGGAGCCAAACCCCCTTTCTTATAGCCCACCTTACCCCTCCTATGAGGGGGGATGGATGGTAAGGTCCCAGCAATGGATTTGCTGGAGGGATCTGGATGGAAAAAGAGAGGGAGCTGGTGGAAGCGCCCTCTCCAGGTAATTACAGAATAAACAGGAGGTTACCTGCACTGTACACTTTTATCTGCCAGGTAATCCCAGATATCTAATAATAAAGTTGCAGCCTGATTAAATCCATATCAAGTGTCTCCTGTCCTTCTTTCAGTATGGCTGGACAAACAGATTCCAAGAAAAATTGCCTCCTGATCTCTAAAGGGCACATATAAAGACTTTTACCTGTGGGTCCCTGGTACACTTCTCTGACTAATTTCCTTAATTTTTTTAAGTTAGCCCTTTTGAAACCAAAAACCTTAGACACAGATCTATTTTTTTAATCCTTCCATTTAGTTTAAACTGAATTAGCTCATGATCGCTCCAACCAACGTTGTCCCCTACAACCATTTCTTCTATGAGGTCCTCACTACTCACCAAAACCAAATCTATAATGGCATCCCCTCTTGTTGGTTCAGCAACTACTTGGTGAAGGAATCCATCACCTATCACATCCAGGAAAATCTGAGCCCTATTATTATTACTAGCACTTGTCCTGCAGGCTATATCTGGGAAGTTAAAGTCTCCCATGATCACACAATTCCCGTTAGTATTTACTTCATTAAGAACATTAAAGAGGTCTCTATTCATATATCTCACAATCTCACAGAGACCTGCTGCTCACAAACAGAGAAGAGTTAGTAGGAAAAGCAAAAGTAGATGGGAACCTGGGAGGCAGTGACCATGAGATGGTCGAGTTCAGGATCCTGACACAAGGAAGAAAGGAGAGCAGCAGAATACAGACCCTGGACTTCAGAAAAGCAGACTTTGACTCCTTCAGGGAGCTGATAGACAGGATCCCCTGGGAAAATAATATGAGGGGGAAAGGAGTCCAGGAGAGCTGGCTGTATTTTAAAGAATCCTTATTGAGGTTGTAGGGGGAAAAGATCCCGATGTGTAGGAAGAATAGTAAACATGGCAGGCGACCAGCTTGGCTTAACAGTGAAATCCTTGCTGATCTTAAATGCAAAAAAGAAGCTTACAAGAAGTGGAAGATTGGACAAATGACCAGGGAGGAGTATAAAAATATTGCTCAGGCCTTGGCTACACTGGAGAGTTGCAGTGCTGGTAGTGGCTTTACAGCGCTGCAACTTACTCCCCGTCCACACTGGCAAGGCACATACAGTGCTGTATCTCCCTGGCTATAGCGCTGGCTGTACTCCACATGGACGAGAGGAATAAAGAGAACAGCACTGGTGCTGCAGCGCTGGAGTTCCAGTGTAAACAGTGATTGATCTTACTACTGCTTTAACTGACATCCAGAATTTTCCCATAATGCTTTTAACTAAAGAACTCTCTTTGTTTTGTTGTGAACTCGGGGCTCCCAGAGATGCTTATCTAAAAAACAAACACAGCAATTGTTTGCTCGAGCAGAGGCAGGCAGGGAATGTCCACAGCTATTGTTTGCTTGAGGAGAGAAACAGCATGGCGGGGGGGGGAGGGAGTCCATTGGAGCAGCTGCTTATCTGGTTTGAAGGCTGTTTGCATTTAAGAATGAATGAGAGAGGGGTGGGGGAAGTGGTCAGAATTTGCAAGGCAGGAAGCTGACACAGTGTCTGCTCCAAAAATCCACTCTCTCTCCCCCATACTCCCTGTCACACGGCACCCCACCCCCCTCTTTTGAAAAGCACGTTGCAGCCACTTGAACGCTGGGATAGCTGCCCATAATGCACCACTCCCAACACCGCTACAAATACTGCAGATGTGGCCGCACTGCAGCGCTGGTAGCTGTCAGTGTGGCCACACTGCAGCGCTTTCCCTACACAGCTCTACGAAGACAGCTTTAACTCCCAGCGTTGTACAGCTGCAAGTGTAGCCAAATCCTCAGGCATGCAGGAGTGAAATCAGGAAGGCCAAATCACACTTGGAGTTGCAGCTAGCAAGAGATGTTAAGAGTAACAAGAAGGGTTTCTTCAGGTATGTTAGCAACAAGAAGAAAGTCAAGGAAGGTGTGGGCCCCTTACTGAATGAGGGAGGCAACCTAGTGACAGAGGATGTGGAAAAAAGCTAATGTACTCAATGCTTTTTTTGCCTCTGTCTTCACAAACAAGGTCAGCTCCCAGACTGCTGCACTGGGCAGCACAGTATGGGGAGAAGGTGACTAGCCCTCTGTGGAGAAAGAAGTGGTTCGGGACTTTTTAGAAAAACTAGACAAGCACAAGTCCATGGGTCCGGATGCACTGGATCCCAGGGTGCTAAAGGAGTTGGCGAATGTGATTGCAAAGCCATTGGCCATTATCTTTGAAAACTCATGGTGAACGGGGAGGTCCCAGATGACTGGGAAAAGGCTACTGTAGTACCCATCTTTAAAAAGGGGAAGAAGGAGGATCCGGGGAAGTACAGGCCAGTTAGCCTCACCTCAGTCCCTGGAAAAATCATGGAGCAGGTCCTCAAGGAATCAATTCTGAAGCACTTAGAGGAGAGGAAAGAGATCAGGAACAGTCAGCATGGATTCACCAAGGGCAAGTCATGCCTTACTAACCTAATTGCCTTCTATGAGGAGGTAACTAGGTCTGTGGATGAGGGGAAAGCAGTGGATATGTTATTCCTTGACTTTAGCAAAGCTTTTGATACGGTCTCCCACAGTATTCTTGCCAGCAAGTTAAAGAAGTATGTGCTGGACGATTGGACTATAAGATGGATAGAAAGCTGGCTAGATCGTCGGGCTCAACGGGTAGTGATCAACGGTTCCATGTCTAGTTGGCAGCCAGTTTCAAGTGGAGTGTCCCAAGGGTCGGTCCTGGGGCCGGTTTTGTTCAATATCTTCATTAATGATCTGGAGAATGGCATGGACTGCACTCTCAGCAAGTTTGCAGATGACACTGTACTTGGAGGAGTGGTAGATACGCTGGAGGGTAGGGATAGGATACAGGGGGACCTAGACAAATTAGAGGACTGGGCCAAAAGAAACCTGATGAGGTTCAACAAGGGCAAGTGCAGAATCCTGCACTTCAGACAGAAGAATCCCATTCACTGTTACAGACTAGGGACCGAATGGCTAGGAAGCAGTTCTACAGAAAAGGACCTAGGGGTTACAGTGGACGAGAAGCTGGATATGAGTCAACAGTGTGCCCTTATTGCCAAGAAGACTAATGGCATTTTGGGCTGTATAAGTAGGGGCATTGCCAGCAGATCGAGGGATGTGATCATTCCCCTCCTTTTGACATTGGTGAGGCCTCATCTGGATTAGTGTGTCCAGTTTTGAGCCCCACACTACAAGAAAGATGTGGGCAAATTGGAAAGAGTCCAGTGGAGGGCAACAAAAATGATTTGGGGCCTGGACCACATGACTTCTGAGGAGAGTCTGAGGGAACTGGGATTGTTTAGTTTGCAGAAGAGAAGAATGAGGGGGGATTTGATAGCTGCTTTCAACTACCTGAAAGGGAGTTCCAGAGAGGATGGATCTAGACTGTTCTCAGTGGTACCTGATGACAGAACAAGGAGTAATGGTCTCAAGTTACAGTGCGAGAGGTTTTAGGTTGCATATTAGGAAAAACTTTTTCACTCAGAGAGTGGTGAAACACTGGAATGGGTTACCTAGGGAGGTGGTAGAATCTCCTTCCTTAGAGGTTTTTAAGGTCAGGCTTGACAAAGCCCTGGCTGGGATGATTTTGTTGGGAATTGGTCCTGCTTTGAGCAGGGGGTTGGACTAGATGACCTCCTGAGGTCCCTTCCAACCCTGATATTCTGTTATTCTATGATATCCAAATCAGATCCCGATGGTCTGTTGCATACCCCAAGCATTATCCCAGGGGAGGTTCTAGTAGCTTTCTTCCCCAATGTGATTTTTGCCCAGACAGACTCTGTCTTATCCCTTCTTATTTCTTTACAGTCTACCTCATCATTGATATACAATGCTACTCCACCACTTTTGCCTTTATTTCTGTCTTTCCTAAATAGCACATACCCTTCAATACCTGTACTCGAGTCATGACTACTATTCCACCATGTTTCTTGTTATCCCTATAATAGCTGGTTTTATTTCCTGCACCAGTAATTCTAGTTCCTCCATTTTGTTACCTAGAGTCCTCGCAATGGTGTACAAACAACTTAATTTTTGCTGTTTGGCTTCGCTCACATTCTTTACCCAATTAGGCCCAGACATTCTACTGCCAGTATCACCTATCAGACTGGTATCTACACTTCCTCTTTATGTCCATTCTCCTACCCACGGCTGTATCCTTTCTTACTTTGTTTTCTTCCCTCTCAATGTTAAAATCCACCATGGAGATTACCTGGACATCTCCCAACCATCTCCCCACAATTCCTAGTTTAAAGCTCTCTTAATCAGTTGTGCCAGGCTCCATCCTAGAAGTCTATTTCCCTCCCTACTCAGGGGAAGTCAATCCCGAAAGAACAGTCCTCTGTCCATGAATGCCTCCCAGTGGCCATACATCCCAAAGCCCTCCTTATAGCATCACTTCCTGAGCCATCTGTTGATCATCATAATCTTGTCACACCTTTGTTGCCCTTCTCTAGGAACAGGCAGAATCCCACTGAAGATCACCTGAGCCTCAGTTTCCTTAAGTGTCTTCCCCAGCCTGGCATAGTCACCCTTTATATGTTACAGCGAGAATCTAGTGGTAACATTTGTTCCCACATGGACGGTCATTTAGTTAGTATTTGCTTAATGTAATCATTTGTCTACACTTTGAATCCAGCTATCAGAACAATCAGATACACATACCCTGATTGCAACCCTCAGATTTCAATGGGTCTACACAAAGTATAAACCATGCAGAATTTGTTCACAAGAGTCTAGATTTCCTAACACTAAACACCAGGACAAAAGGCCTTTGCACTGTTGGCAAGAAAACCTGGACTTACAGGAACAATATGCTTTGCGGGATTTAATTGTAACACAGTTAAAAAGCTAAGTGTTGTGACAGATGGCTGAGAACAGAACTATCTCTGAAAGTGAGCCATAGCTAGAGAATTTAAAATAACAACTCCTTGCAAATATGAACTGCTAGTTTTTAATGTTTTTCTGAACTCGCCATTTACTAGTTTTGCTACATTGCCTACACAAAAAAGGAGATATTGTGACCTTTAATGTAATGTAGTGCAGCTTAATGTGCAGAGGCGTAGCAAGGCATGACAATGCTCACCACGTAAATATTGTGGTTTCTACAAAATGGGGAATCATGGTTCAATGACTGTTGAAATTTTTGTAGAATATGCACAGATATATTGACAGTTTGCCAGTGTTGAGTTTTCTATACTTAATTGGTCACATAAGATTTTAATAAAAAAAAATGTTGTATATACAGAATATCTCTGTCCACTCCTAGATGTTTAGTTGGGAGAGGAAAAATGTGATGTATTTGATATCTGCTATCACAGAAACAAAACAACAGTATTTAGATATTTCAGAATTGCATTTATTTATCTATAATTTAAATAAGTTAGCATAAAAGAATATCTGTCCCTGGCTCTCTTAGACTCCCTGGCCATCAATCAAAAAGTAAAATTCAAAACCATTACAGAAGAAAAAAACACAGCACATTGCCCTTACACTCAGTCACTAGTAAACATGAACATAATTACAGACCAAGTCAAAATCTTCCCAGCCCTCAAATTACCCCCAGGTGCTTCAAACCCATAGACTTTGCCGCATTCCCAAAAGGTCAGACATTGAGAATATTCTGGACCCAAATGCAATTTGATTTCTATTAGGATTTTGCAAACCCTTCAGAGTTTGATTCCCCTGCATGTTTGCTTGGAAGGTTCTGTTCAACCACCTCAAACTTGCTAGGAAGCATCCTTCCTCCCCTCAGGAATCCCATGCTCAGTCCATTGTTGCAAAACACCTCAGCCCCACACAGACTCCCAAACTCTGTGGAGCTTCCAATTCACTATTCAACCTTAATTTCTCACTGGGACGTGGATTTGTGTGTCACTGGCAAAATGATGAATGAATGTGATTATCTTCACTAAGTGGAAAACAGAACCTGGTTCACCACTATATCAATCCAGTTTTATACCACTGTATGTGTTTCAATGGAGTTGCACTAGTATAAAACTGGAGTAATTCAGTGGTGCTTTAGGACCATTGAATATAATGTCAACGCACAAAACACTGATTATATTATTCATTTTCAGATTTTAATTCAATAAAAAATTATTTTAAAAAAATGTATCTGCCTCAGAATTTCCAATCTGTTTTAGTAGAGTATCCCAGAAACTAGGAGGCCCTTTTGAAGCCTACATTTGGGCTATTAGTAGCAGTGAATGTCTTTAATTGATCAATTGACAAATGACTCTCTCACACCACCTGTTCTCTTATTGTTTGCTAAAGTAAAGAAATGTTGCTGTTCCTCTGTGGTGTGGTCCATGTGAGTGTTTATGCTAGTATTGGCAGCAAAACTGACTGAGCCTAGGAAGTTAGGAGGAATAGTTACACCAGATTACTAGAATGTTTTACTGATAAGCCCATCCGTTCTGGAAACTGGCAAAAAGTCCATGATCCCAGCAACTGTGTTGGGAACTGTGGTGTGGGTGCTTCAGGAGTTCTAAAATGTACTGAACAAGGCAGGCTGTGTGAGTACGTGCCACCCTTCCTCGCTCTTACTAACTCCTCCATTCCTTCCATTCCTCACATTGCCTTTACCCCCAGTTAACAAGTTATAGCAACCCATGTAACTGAGCCACACCAATTCCTCACCATATGCATTTCCTGGTATGTTATAATCTTGCTCCTAACCTTCATCTGTTTCTGCATTTTAAATTGTCCACCCTTTGGGGCAGGGATTGTCTCTCATCTATGGCCCCAATCCTGAAAAAAAACTATGCATGTATTTAACTTTACTATCATGAGTAGTCCTACTGAAATCAATGGAAATACTCATAACAGTAAAGGTCATAGAATCACAGAATCATAGAAGATTAGGGTTGGAAGAGACCTCAGGAGGTCATATAGTTCAACCCCCTGCTCAAAGTAGGACCAACATCAACTAAATCATCCCAGTCAGGGCTTTGTCAAGCCGGGCCTTAAAAACCTCTAAGGATGGAGATTCTACCACCTCCCTAGGTAACCCACTCCAGTGCTTAAAAAGTAGTTTTTCCTAATATCCAACCTAGACCTCCCCCACTGCAACTTAGGACCATTGCTCCTTGTTCTGTAATCTGTCACCACTGAAAACAGCCTAGCTCCATCCTCTTTGGAACTCTTCTTCAGGTAGGTAAAGGCTGGTATGAAATCCCCCCTCACTCTTTTCTTCTGTAGACTAAATAAGTCCAGTTCCCTCAGCCTCTCCTCATAAATCATGTGCCCCAGCCCCCTAATCATTTTTGTTGCCCTCTGCTGGACTCTTTCCAATTTGTCCTTTCTGTAGAGGGGGGCTGTCATAAACAGATAACTAAGGGTTAATGTCTCTTTCACCTGAATCACCTGACCAGAGGACCAATCAGGAAACAGGATTTTTTCAACTCTGGGTGGAGGGAGGGTTGTGTCTGTGTTCTTTGTCTTCGGCATATATGCTCTCTCTCAGCTATGAGGGGATTTCTATTTCCTGCTCTCTAATCTTCTATTTCCAAGTTGTGAGTACAGAGATCATGTATTTACATGTCTATAGTTGCTGGAGTGCTTTGAATTGTATTCTTTTTTAATAAGGCTGTTTATTCATATTTCTTTTAAGCAATTGACCCTGTATTTGTCACCTTAATACAGAGAGACCATTTGTATGTATTTTCTTTCTTTTTATATAAAGCTTTCTTTTAAGACCTGTTGGAGTTTTTCTTTAGTGGGGAACTTCAGGGAATTGGGTCTGCAGCTCACCAGGAAATTGGTGGGAGGAAGAAATCAGGGGGATGTCTGTGTGTGTTAGATTTACTAGTCTGACTTTGCATTCCCTCTGGGTGAAGAGGAAAGTGCTTTTGTTTTCAGGACTGGAATTACAGAGGGTGGGCTCCTTCTGCTTAGATTCACGGAGGTTGCTTCTGTGTATCTCTCCAGGAGCACCTGAAGGGGGGAAGGGAAAAGATTTATTTCCCTTTGTTGTGAGACTCAAGGGTTTGGGTCTTGGGGTCCCCAGGGAAGGGTTTCGGTGGGACCAGAGTGCCCCAAAACACTCTAATTTTTTGGGTGGTGGCAGCAGTACCAGGTCCAAGCAGGTAACTAAGCTTGGAGGTTTTTCATGCTAACCCCCATATTTTGGACGCTAAGGTCCAAATCTGGGATTAGAGTTATGACAGGGGCATGGCCAAAACTGGACGTAATACTCCAGATGTGGCCTCACCAGTGCCAAATAGAGGGGAATAATCACTTCCCTCGATCTGCTGGCAGCGCTCCTATTAATGCAGTCCAATATGCTATTAGCCTTCTTGGCAACAAGAACACACTGTTGACTCGTATCCAGCTTCTCTTCCACTGTAATCCCCATGTCCTTTTCTGCAGAACTGTCACTTAGCCAGTCAGTCCCCAGCCTGTAGCAGTGCATGGGATTCTTCCTTCCTAAATGCAGGACTGTGCACTTGTCCTTGTTGAACCTCATCAGAATCCTTTTGTCCCAATCCTCCAATTTGTCTAGGTCACTCTGTACCTTATCCTTACCCTCCAGCATATTTACCTCACCCCCAAGCTTGGTGTCATCCATGAACTTGCTGAGGGTGCAATCCATCCAATCATCGAGATCATTAATTAAGATGTTGAACAAAACCAGTCCCAGGACAGACTCCTGGGACACTCCGCTTGATACGAGCTGCCAATTAGACATCAAGCCATTGATCACTGGCCATTGAGCTCGACGATATAGCCAGTTTTCTATCCACCTTATAGTCCATCCAATCCATACTTCTTTAATTTTCTGGCAAGAATATTGGGGGGAAAAATATCAAAAGCTTTGCTAAAGTCAAGGTGTATCACATCCACTGCTTTTCCTATATCCACAGAGCCAGTTATCTCATCATAGAAGGCAATCAGGTTGGTCAGGCATGACTTGCCCTTGGTGAATCCACATTGACTGTTCCTGATCACCTTCCTCTCCTCCAAGTGCTTCAATATGGATTCCTTGAAGACCTGCTTCAGGGACTGAGGTGAGGCTGACCAGTCTGTAGTTCCCCAGATTCTCTTTCTTCCCTTTTTTAAAGATGGGCGCTATATTTGCTGTTTCCTAATTGTCTGGGACCTCCCTCAATCGCCACGAGTTTTCAAAGATAATGGCCAATGACTCTGTGATCACATCAGCCAATTCCCTCAGCACCCTTAGATGCATTGCATCCAGCTCCATGAACTTGTGCATGTCCAGCTTTTCTAAATAATCCTTAATCTGTTAAGCATGTGCGTAAGTGTGTGCGGGTTCAGGGCTCATATTTGTACAGTGGCCAACAAAACAGGGCCACAAACGGGCCAGGGTCTTTGAGTCCTCCCATTAAATATACATGTTTAACAACCATTAATAATTATAACAAAACAGTTACAATAACTGCTGTTTTCACTTAAAACCCTTGTCATGCATACTGTGTTATTTCAATTTGTACTCCAAAATAGAACCTCATCTCACCGACAGTTTTACTTTCTCTAAAAAGTAAATCAGTGCTAGAAACCAGTGTCTTCTTTTTTGGCAGTAAGTGATAGAGTAAGTGCTTGCCTGACTCTTAATATTTCAAAAGAAATGTGTTCAGGACAGGTCCGTTTTAAATGAGGCCTCTATTTTTGTGGGTACAATTTAGCAGTTGGAGTAAATTTCACCTTCAATTTGTGTCCATAAATGTGGAGGCTCATTATAAAAAATAAGCCTCCAAATAATTTCCATTCTTCATCATCTCTAACAAGTGATAATATTTAAACCAATAGAAGCCTATTTTCAAGCATGGGAACTTTAAACAGCTGCCAGAATAGTTTTTTCTCTACCAAGGCTGCTTTGTGCTTTTGTTTCAATGTTTGGTTCACATGGATTTTTAAAAGCTCATACTGACAATGCAAGTAGTTTATTCAAAAAAGTCCTTTTCTCCTTCTGAGCAACACAAATGAAAAATGTAGTACAAGAAATCAATCTAGATATTCTTGTAGTCAAGAGAATTTTTTTATCATTTACTTTTCAATTCTGCCATGTATGAAATTGTGAAAGTACAAAGATATGACTGGATACCTTCTGAAAAGAACTTTCCTTCAGCTTTTACTGTTGTCTCTGAGGTTGTAAAATAATCTGGTTTCAAAATCTTGTCATTAAAATATTTACTATTAACAAAAAATGACTAAATAGCTGGTATTTGATTTTAAATTGTGGGTGACTCAGAACCCAAATAAAGCTTGTTTCTCTTTATACTGCTTCTTTTAAAAATAAATGAAAACCTTAGTTAAGTTCCATGAATTTCATGTTTTCTGATTTCATGGGGGGAAAATCCTACTAGCACTGGTAATTGCATAAACATTATAGAAAAAAAGGACTGGATGAATAACATAATTCAAGCAGTGAAGTTTACTACCTGTACCAGATTAGTTTGCTGCAATTGTAATTTGCACAAGATAATATTAAACATATGGAAAATGTAAGTAATGCTCAGAATAGCTATAGATGTATGGTTCAACTAACAGCAAGGTAATGTGAATAAAGATAAGAAAAACTGTCATTTAAGGGATTTGGGAAAATGTTATGATATTGTGAAAATATGATTTCTAAGCTTTACAATCACTTTAATTTTAGCTATTGGAGGCTACTTTTACAATGTAGGGGGTTATTTTTTCCTGGAAATGGTCTACACAAGTGGTGAGCACAAATTCTGATCCATAATAAAGTTGTACAAAGTCCATTAAAAATGAATATAATATCATGAATGATTTTGGTAGCAAAGAAGTTGTCACACTTCACAGAGAGCTACCACTGATCAAGCAAACCATATTGCTGATGCACTTATAAAATTACTTATTCATCATGCATCTATTGAATACAATGAAAAATAAGGTGCATTATGTTAGAAAGCATTTTATTGTCTTCTGTATCTAATTTTATGCCTAAACTAGTAAATGGACTTCTTTCTAATGACATAGCCATGTTATTATCAAAGTGCATATTGTACTGCTCAAGATGAAAGAAGCATGCTTGGAAATCCAATTACAAATTCTTTCAATCAAAAATACTGTGAATGCATTTGAATATTTTTTGACCTAAAAGTATAAAAACTACAGGTACATTGTGTATTTAACATGTAGCTGCTTTTTTCACCTTTCCATTTATTTCTAGGTTCATCTGAAAAACAGATAAGTCAAATTCAAGTACCTTTGGCAGTTCTGAACATGACATCATTTTTCCACAATAAAGGAAAAACTGCCCACATTTTACATGTGATGTCCATGAATAACACACAGTGACACTAACTGCTCTGCTCTGAATTAAAAATATACCCATATTTTTAATGTATTCTGATTCCTTAGTGCACAATAGAAAGAAAGAAAGAAAGAAAGAAAGAAAGAAAGAAAGAAAGAAAGAAAGAAAGAAAGAAAGAAAGAAAGAAAGAAAGAAAGAAAGATTTGTTTCTTCAAATGCCAACTTTTAAAATCAAGGACTGAAGTGAGGCTCTATTCTTCAAAGTGACTATAAAAGTGGCATTGTGGCCTCCCAAGTTTCAAATCTCCCACTGATTTCTATATCAAATGTGCTCCATTTTCAATTAAAAATAACATTTTTCTTACTGCCAGCTCTGCAAACTCAACCTGGGATATGGGAGTCAATCCATGTTCTTTGCTGCTTTCTTATTCTCACTATTAATGAAGCTCCTGCAGGCTATATTAGGTCCTCAAATACCCATGTGCAAAACCTCCAAATTGTTTTCAGTTCACGTCCTTGGTAACATCCGTACAACCATTTTGCCTATAAATGATTACAGCTTAGTATATAATTCTGTTTATGATGAACAAGTAAAAATAAAGCACTTCTTCTGTGTTGACTATGTAGAATTAAGATGAATAAAAGTAATCAATTTTGTTATTAAAGTAAGCTGATGTAACCCTGGATAGACACAACAGTTTTGTTAAGAGAGCCCAATCAGTATCAGGGCCTCATTGTGCTGGGTGCTGCACAAATATATATTAAAGATTATTTCAAAGAGTGTGGGGTCCTGATTCAGCAAGGTAGTTAAGAATGAGCCTAAATTTAAGCAATTGGACTCTTCGTGTACAGAAAGTTAGATTCATGTTTAACTACCAACCAGAATCAGGTCTTTATAAGGACATGATGTCACAAAGGGGTATAAAACACAAAGGGGAGTCAGGGACAACAAGGTTAATATGAATAAGAACACAACGTTGCAAAGATTAGCTATGTGCATACATTTCAAGATTATATATGTATATAATATACACACACGCAAATCAACAAGAGGTTTATGAGGGCTCCGCAGATAAGCAGGCGGCCTGTTACAGATCTATTATAATTTCCTCTTCATTTATTTTTGTGTAAGTTAACAAAAAATAATAAAACCTTAAACCTCAATTTCAGTTAAAATCTTGGAGCTCTACTGTAATATCAAGATATAATAATTATAAAAATATACTGTTTTTTGATACAGGGACAGAGTTGTACATGTAGGTGGTGCTTGAATGGATCTGTTAACTCAGCTGTCAAGTCTGATATCCCTTCTTTGAAAAATTTATTGCAACTTTTCTCAGATTTACTTTCACCTAATCTCTGTCTTCCAGGTCCTTGCCTTTCTTCAAGATAAATGAATGCTATTTATAATCTCTCTAATTACATGGAAGGGTTTGGTTGTGCTATTATTGTGCTTATTATTTTAGGGAAAATTTCATACTCTTCTATCATCTTTTATATTCAAGACCTTCTGTCAAACTGTTATCTTGTGACACTTCTCGGGGTACTCAGGACTGTGAGTCACCTTGTTACCTCCCTGTCTCCTGTGAGAGGGAGAATTGTTTATGCTTAACTGACTGTCAGCTCTCTGATAGCATCAGCCTGTTAGCCACACAAACAATCTCCTCTGGGCTATGCCAGCCCTTACTTTGTCTTGCAGGTTAGCAATAGGTGTACCCCAGTCCCTGAGGCACTTTGAAATGTTCCCCTGTGTTGTCTAGTCCTTTATTCATTGATATACCAGAAATCCACTAATATCCCCAAGAAAACAATGTACACACCAGCTTGTGTGATTCAATTGAGGACCAGCTCCTTTTATAATACCGCAACACTGAGATACATTTCTAGTGAAAATAATAAATTTATCATCAAAGATTCGAGATTCAAAAAATAATGAGTAAGGATAGTGGAAATAAAAGGGTGACATATAAAACAAAATCAGACAAAGAATATTGATGAATGTTTAATCTTCTACAAGAAAGGAGATTAATAGTGGGTTTCCCCAAGTATCTGAAGCTGGAATAGTGTTGTTTAATATAACTATTCATTATAATTATTGATGATCTGGAAAAGAAGATGAACAATGAGGTGGCAACAAAAATAGGTCTAAAGAAGATTATGTGGAGCACCAATGGAACTTAACAAACAATTCAAACAAGTAGATCAAATTCACTGTTGACAAAGGAAAGGAAATGTGCATTGGAAAGAATAATCAAAACTACTCATACACATTGCTGGTTTCTAAATTAACTGTAACCATTTAGGAGTATATCTCTTTACTCCACTGGTCCCTTTACTCCAGTGTCCTGTCTTCAGTAGCCAGTACCAAATATTTCAGAGGAAGATATAAAAAATTATGAAATAGGCAGTTAGGGAATATGCCCATATAGTTTCTTCCCACCCCGCATCAGTTAGAGATGAGCCTATGCTCAGAAGTGTGAAGTCTTATATCCTTAAACTCATTTTGTTTTGTATTTCTTACTATTGTAACTCTAGATGGTTTTGTCATCCATATAAATTTCCAACTGTTTCTTTGAATCTTTCTAAATTCTTGGCTCCAATATCTTGTGACAATGAGTTCCATAGGCTGGTTGTGCATTGTGTGAAAAAGTATTTCCTTTTTCACTTTTAGTTCTCCTGCCTTTACATTTCATTAAATGCCCACTTGTTCTTGTAATATTAGAAAGGATGAATAAAAGTACCTGATCTACCATCCCCATGAAATGTATTATTTTATATACTTTTATTGTCTCCCTTGTTATTTACCTCCTCAATAAGGTAAACAATCCCAATCATTTCAGTTTCTCTTTTCCAGGTCTCTAATCATTCTTGTTACACATTTCATATAGATTCATAGATCCCAAGGTCAGAAAGGACCAATGTGATCATCTAGTCTGACCTCCTGTATAACACAGGCCATATAACTTCCCCAGAATAATTCCTAGAGCATAGTTTTTAGAAAAACATCCAATCTTGATTTTAAAAAGGTCAGTGATAGAGAATCCAACGTGATCCTTGGTAAATTGTTCCAAAGATTTATTAGTCTCACTGTTAAAAATGTATTATTTCAAGTCTAAATTTGTCTAGATTCAACCTTGAGCCATTAGCCCCTTTTATATCTTTCTCTCGTATATTAAAGAGCCCATCATCTTATGGGGTATGGACTCACGTCTCTGTGGAAGGAATATGGTAACTGAAGTTTCTCCCTTGACCTTTGCCAGATATTCTGTGACTGTCATCTGACTACATCCCAAGCCTATTAAGTCTTGGACCCTGACCCCTTTAAGCCTGTACCAGAATCACCAAGTTTTCTGGTCCTCTGTTGTGGGGTCTGGATTCTGCTACCTAGCCATGCCCATAACTGCAGTCCGGGAATAGGAAATCCCACCAGAAGTAGCCTAGTTGCCCACATGTGAAGCAGTTGCCTGGCCATGGAGGGCCTCAGTTGTTTGTACTCCCAAGTTTGACTATATTCCCAGGGCAGTAGAGAGCCTCACACCAGGCTGGAACTATTATCCTGTCCCATCTTTCCATGAGTGTGAATTTCTGAAGTCAGTCTCTGCTTGGTTGACCACCCCCGTTTTGGCTAGGACAGCCAGGTTCCTCTCACACCTCCCCTCCAGGCTCTTCCTCCAGCTGTCTGAGTTGGCTATGGTTGGGCTAGGTCCTCTCCGGGTGTTTCTCTGGCAGATCCTGCAATCAGCATGTAGTTTTTTGGTCTGCTTCACTGCTTCTGACAGAGTCCCTGATCAATGTTGAACCACCCATTCCTGTACTTTGAGTGGGAGGATCTGGATGAATTGTTCTAACATGATCTTCTCTTCCACCTGTATTCCTGTCTTTTCCTCAGGATGGAGCAGCCACCAGCAATGTTCCTTTAATGCCTGGGCCACTATCCTAGGTTGAGCTCTGGCTGAGAATCTCTCTCATCAGAACCTCTGGCGGTGAGTCTCACTGGAGATGCCAAAAGAACCCAAGATGGCTGCCTTAAGTAGGGAATACTCCTGTGCAGCCATCACATTGAGACTTTGGTATACAGCCTAGTCTGTCTCTGTCAGGTAAGGGGCTATCAGAACTGCCCAGCTCTTCACCAGCCAATGGGCCACTCTGGTGATCTTTTCAATGTCACCAGGAATGCTCTGGGCTTGTCATCTGGTCCCATTTTTGTCAATTTCAGAGAGAGGTTTGGAGATGAGTTGGGGTTAGCCACACCCACTAGCGAATTAGATGACGTGTTTTGGAATTGCAGCACTGTCCCCATCTGTTGCACCAGCGATTGCTGCTGCTCCCTGTATTAAGCAGTCAACTCCCAAACAAGCTGTTGCTGCTGCTACTGTTCCTTCAGGGCCTGTTGTTGCATCACTAGCTGCTGCAGTAACTGGGTTTCTTGTTGTTGTGACAGTTGTTGATCCTCTGCGACCCTCTTTTACATCTTCTCAAGATCCGTCTAGAAAACCCTCTTTCCTTTTCTTTATTTTTAAGTGCCTGAAGGTTTCCTTTAGTCCTGATAACCTGTTTCCCACATTCTTCACCAATTTTGTAGTGGGTTAATCTGATGGCCAGCTGGCCCAGTGATCAGGCAACGGCTCCACAGTTCTCCCAGTCCTGGTCATTCTAGAGAGGGCCCCAGCCGAGTTGTATGCAGCAGACCTCAATCCCTCCTGAATTTCTCTTCCATTCCCCTTGAGGGTTGTCATGCTGAAGGTACATGGGAGCAAGAAAGGGGGACCTAGGCTACCTCACACCACCAAGTCTTGACCCGGGGCCCTAGAGGAGTATTACAATGTCTGGACAACTTGCTGGTCCACCCCAAGTTATACTCTCCATTGGGTCACTTCCTACCGTGCTGTGGTTCCTCTGTTTGGGCATGGTCACTGTCTCAGAAGTAGCCATTTAGTCTCTCTGTGGGACAGTGTCCTGTTCTTCACAGTCTCTTCACAGGCTCTTGTGAGCTTCCAACTCTCAAAGAGGGGGTGGGGAATCTGGATCACTGCTTCCAGAGTAGTCTTAGGAATTCTGCCACTCTTCTGACAGCTCCAGGAGTCAGCCTCATCTTCCAGTGCCGCCTAGTAGCTCCTTGCTCCCTGTCCCCTGGGATACAGGTGCCTTTTAAACTATCCCTCCACCTGGAGCATGCCCTGCAGCTGCTGACCAATGGGGCCGCCCTAGCACAGTACTACTCTGTGCATTGCCCTTGTTTAGTGTAGGATCTGTAAATCCCATCACAGGTCCTTTGTGTTCAATTCTGGTCACCTAACTCAGAAAGATATAGCAGAAACAAAGAAAGTTTGGAGATGGACAACAAATATATGTAGAGCCATAGAATCAATATTAATCTAATGTCTCACATTCTTATTACCATAAGTGAAGACCTAGAATGAAAACCTGGCTCTACTGAAGTCAATGACAAAAATCCCATTGACTTCATTGGGGCCAGATTCTTCAACTGCTGGTCCCTACGTATATTCCACATGTGGATATGCATGCACCTGACACTGAAAAATCTTGTAAGTCATGTCTGTTGCTCTGCACCTACCCCCTGGATATCTTGTGCTCAGAATGGAGGATATAATAAGTGGTGTGAATTGACCACCTCTCCAATGTCTTTGTACAGCTGCATGGCTGAGTCAAAATCCTCTGTATCTGGACTTATCCTTCCATCATCTTCATAGAACCATAGAAATGTAGGACTGGAAGGGATCTCGATAGGTCATCATCCAGTTCCCTGCACTGAGGCAGGACTAAGTATTATCTAGATCATCCCTAATACATGTGTTTGGCTAACCTGTTCTAAAAACCTCCAATGACAAAGATTCCACAACCTCTGTAGATAATTTGTTCCAGTGCTTAACTGTCCTTACAATTAGGATTTTTTTTGTAATGTCTAACCTAAATCTCCCTTGCTGCAATTTAAGCCCATTACTTCTTGTCCCCTCCTCTTTATAACAACCTTTTATTTACTTGCAGACTGTTATCATATCTTCCCTTCTCTTCTCTAGACTAAACAAACCATTGGGGGGAGGGATAGCTCAGTGGTTTGAGCATTGGCCTACTAAACCCAGGGTTGTGAGTTCAATCCTTGAGGGGACCATTAAGGGAACTGGGGTAAAAATCTGGGGATTGGTCCTGCTTGGAGCAGGGGGTTGGACTAGATGACCTCCTGAGGTCCCTTCCAACCCTAATATAGTGTCTGAGTCTGTATTTTAAAACTTTCCTCATAGGTCATGTTTTCTAGAACTTTAATCATTTTGGTTGCTTTCCTCTGGATTTTCTCCAATTTGTCTACACATTTCCCAAATTGTGGTGCCCAAAAATAGACACACCACTCCAGCTGAGGACTTATCAGTGCTGGGTAGCATGGAAGAATACTTCTTATGTCTTGCTTACAACATTCCTGCTAATATATCCCAGAATTTGTTCTTTTATTTATTCATTTATTTTGCAACACTGTTGACTCATATTTCGTTTGTGATCCTCTATAACCTCCAGATCCTTTTCTGCAGTACTCCTTTTTAGGCAGTTGTTTCCCATTTTTTATTTGTGCAATTAATTAGTCCTTTCTGAGGGTAGTACTTTGCATTTGCCCTTATTGAATTTCATATTATTTATTTCAGACCATTTCTCCAGATTGTCCAGTTTATTCTGAATTCTAATCCAGTCCTCTAAAGCACTTGCAACCCCTCCCAGCTTGGTATCATCTGCAAACTTTTCAAATATATTATCTTTGCTTCTATTCAAATAATTTATGAAGATATTGAATAGAACCAGACCCAGGACAGATCACTCAATATCTCTGTAAATATAATTGTATATAGTTTGTTAATGTTTTATAATATTTTATATAGTAGTGTAGCTTAGTTTTTCCCACCTCAGGAACCCTCTCTGTCCTGCCTTTTGGGAGTAATACTATGCCTAGGATTAAAAAATTGCGTCTCCTGTTCTTGCTCCTTCTCTGTCAGTGATGACCACTGGCACTACTTTTACTGCCTTGGGGAGGTACATATCTCCACCAAATGGATTATTTTTCACCCTCTTCCACTCTCATGAATAGTTGGAAGAGGAAAATGATGAGCAGCAGAACCAAAAGGCATATCGTCTTCCTCACCCAATTTTTACCATATCCTCCCAACAACTAAAGGCAATATCAAGAACTATTGCAGAGGGTGGCAGCAGAACTTCAGGTTCCATTAGAAGAAGTTAAAGATATGCAGCATAAGCTCTTAAATATCCTGCAGTCCACTGACCCACTCATGTAGCATTTCCAGTAAATGTGACCAGTATGGAATCAGCTAGAGTATTGTAGCATACACCAGCATCCTACTCCTAAAAGGGCTGAGAAATATAACTTTGTGCCTGCAAGAGGAGGGGCAGAAGTCTAGCTCCCCCATTCTGCCGCCAGCATCCTAGTATACAAGCAACCACAAAAAATCCAGGCAGCAACATTCTAAAACCACCCCTGTGGACAAGTAAGATAAATATTTGGACCTTCAGGGTTTGGGGGGTGGGGAAGTGGAGAGATATTTCCCTCTACCAGCCTCCAGTTCAAAATCTCTTACTACCAGGCCCTTGTAGTGAAATATGATTACATAAGAACATAAGAAGGGCCGTACCGGGTCAGACCAAAGGTCCATCTTGCCCAGTATCTTTCTACTGACAATGGCCAATGCCAGGTGCCCCAGAGGGAGTGAACCTAACAGGCAATGATCAAGTGATCTCTCTCCTGCTAGCCATCTCCATCCTCTGACGAACAGAGGCTAGGGACACCATTCTTTACCCATCCTGGCTAATAGCCATTTATGGATTAGCCACCATGAATTTCTCCAGTTCCCTTTTAAACATTGTTATAGTCCTCGCCTTCACAACCTCCTCAGGTAAGGAGTTCCACAAGTTGCCTGTGCACTGCATGAAGAAGAACTTCCTTTTATTTGTTTTAAACCTGCTGCCTATTAATTTCATTTGGTGACCCCTTGTTCTTGTATTATGGGAATAAGTAAATAACTTTTCCTTATCCACTTTATCAACATCACTCATGATTTTATATACCTCTATCATATCCCCCCTTACTCTCCTCTTTTCCATGCTGAAGAGTCCTAGCCTATTTAATCTTTCCTTGTATGGGACCATCTCCAAACCCCTAATCATTTTAGTTGCCCTTCTCTGAACCTTTTCTAATGCTAGAATATCTTTTTTGAGATGAGGTGACCACATCTGTACACAGTATTCGAGATGTGGGCATACCATGGATTTATATAAGGGCAATAATATATTCTCAGTCTTATTCTCTATCCCCTTTTTAATTATTCCTAACATCCTGTATGCTTTTTTGACCGCCTCTGCACACTGCGTGGACATCTTCAGAGAACTATCCACGATGACTCCAAGATCTTTTTCCTGACTCATTGTAGCTAAATTAGCCCCCATCATATTGTATGTATAGTTGGGGTTATTTTTTCCAATGTGCAGTACTTTACATTTATCCACATTAAATTTCATTTGCCATTTTGTTGCCCAATCACTTAGTTTTGTGAGATCTTTTTGAAGTTCTTCACAATCTGCTTTGGTCTTAACTATCTTGAGTAGTTTAGTTTCAACTGCAAACTTTGCCGCCTCACTGTTTACCCCTTTCTCCAGATCATTTATGAATAAGTTGAATCGGATTGATCCTAGGACTGACCCTTGGGGAACACCACTAGTTACCCCTCTCCATTCTGAGAATTTACTATTAATTCCTACACTTTGTTCCCTGTCTTTTAACCAGGTCTCAATCCATGAAAGGACCTTCCCTTTTATCCCATGACAGCTTAATTTACGTCTCTAATTGCCGGTATCACCTCTAGAGCCCTTTTTAAATATTGGTGTTACATTAGCTAACCTTAGCTAACCTTAGCGTTACATTAGCTAACTTCCAGTCATTGGGTACCGAAGCCGATTTAAAGGACAGGTTACAAACCTTAGTTAATAGTTCAGCAACTTCACATTTGAGTTCTTTCAGAACTCTTGGGTGAATGCCATCTGGTCCTGGTGACTTGTTAATGTTGAGTTTATCAATTAATTCCAAAACCTCCTCAAGTGACACTTCAGTCTGTGACAGTTCCTCAGATTTGTCACCTACAAAAGCCAGCTCAGGTTTGGGAATCTCCCTAACATCCTCAGCCATGAAGACTGAAGCAAAGAATTAATTTAGTTTCTCTGCAATGACTTTACAGTCTTTAAGTGCTCCTTTTGTTTTTCAATCGTCAAGGGGCCCCACTGGTTGTTTAGCAGGCTTCTTGCTTCTGATGTACTTAAAAAACATTTTGTTATTACCTTTGGAATTTTTGGCTAGCTGTTCTTCAAACTCCTCTTTGGCTTTTCTTACTACACTCTTACACTTAAATTGGCAGTGTTTGTACTCTTTTCTATTTGCCTCACTAGTTCCACTTTTTAAAGGAAGTCTTTTTATCTCTCACTGCTTCTTTTACATGGTTGTTAAGCCACGGTGACTCTTTTTCAGTTCTTTTACTGTGTTTCTTAATTTAGGGTAGACATTGAAGTTGGGCTTCTATTATGGTGTCTTTAAAAAGGGCCCATGCAACTTGCAGGGAATTCACTTTAGTCACTGTACCTTTTAACTTTTGTTTAACTAACCCCCTCATTTTTGTATAGTTTCCCCTTTTGAAATTAAATGCCACAGTGCTGGGCTGTTGAGGTGTTCTTACCACCCCAAGGATGTTGAATGCTATTGTATTATGGTCACTATTTCCAAGCGGTCCTGCTATAGTTACCTCTTGGACCAGCTCCTGTGCTCCACTCAGGATTAAATCTAGAGTTGCCTCTCCCCTTGTGGGTTCCCATACCAGCTGCTCCATGAAGCAGTCATTTAAAGTATTGAGAAATTTTATCTCTGCATTTCATCCTGAAGTGAAATGTTCCCAGTCAATATGGGGATAATTGAAATTCCCCACTATTATTGGGTTCTTAATTTTGATAGCCTCTCTAATTTCCCTTAGCATTTCATCATCACTATTACTGTCCTGGTCAACTGGTTGATTATAGATCCCTAATATTATATTTTTATTAGAGCATGACATTTCTATCCATAGAGATTCTATGGAACATGTGGATTCGCTTAAGATTTTTACTTCATTTGATCTACATTTTCTTTCACATATAGTGCCACTCCTCCCCCTGCACAACCTGTTCTGTCTTTCCCATATATTTTGTACCCCGGAATGATTGTGTTCCATTGATTGCTCTCAGTCCACCAGATTTCTGTGATGCCTATCAATATCCTCCTTTTTCACAAGACACTCTGGTTCACCCATCTTATTATTTAGACTTCTAGCATTTGTGTACAAGCACTTTAAAAACTTGTCCCTGTTTGTTTGTCTGCCCTTTTCTGATGTGCCAGATTTTTTTTATGTGACTGTTTATCATCTGATCCAGTCCTTACATTATCCTTTTCCGTCCTCTGTTCCTGACTATAACCTGGAGATTCTCTATCATCAGACTATCCCCTAAGAGAAGTCTGTTTCTGACCAACATGCTCTTCTGCAGCAGTTGGCTTTCCCCCATCTCCTAGTTTAAAAACTGCTCTACAACCTTTTAAATGCTTAGTGCCAGCAGTCTGGTTCCACTTTGGTTTAAGTGGAGCCCATCTCTCCTGTATAGGCTCCCCTGATCCCAAAAATTTCCCCAGTTCCTAATGAATGTAAACCCCTCCTCTCTACACCATCGTCTCATCCACGCATTGAGACTCTGAAGCTCTGCCTGCCTGCCTGGCCCTACACGTGAAACTGGGAGCATTTCGGAGAATGCTACCATAGAGGTCCTGGATATCAGTCTCTTCCCTAGCAGCCTAAATTTGGCTTCCAGGACATCTCTCCTACCCTTCCCTATGTCATTGGTACCTACATGTACCACGACCACTGGCTCTTCCCCAGCACAACACATAAGTCTGTCTAGGTGCCTCGAGAGATCCGCAACCTTCGCACCAGGCAGGCAAGTCAGCATATGTTTCTCCCGTTCATCACGAACCCAGCTATCTACATTTCTAATGAACGAATCTCCCATTAACACCTGCCTTTTCCTAGAAACTGGAGTTCCCTCCCCTGGAGAGGTAACCTCAGTGTGAGAGGCAACCCCAGCACCATCTGGAAGGAGGGTCCCAACTATGGGAAGGTTGCCCTCTGCTCCCATTGACTGCTCTGCTTCCCTGGGCCTTTCTTTCTCCTCAACAGCGCAGGGGCTGTCTGAGCAGAGGTGGGACAATTCTACAGTGTTCTGGAAAGCCTCATCAATATACCTCTCTGCCTCCCTTAGCTCCTCCAGTTCCGCTACCCTGGCCTCCAAAGTCCGTACATGGTCTCTGAGGGACAGGAGCTCCTTGCACTGAATGCACACATACACCACCCACCCGCAGGGCAGGCAATCATACATGCTACACTCAGTGCAATAAACTGGATAGCCCCCACCCTGCTGCTGGGCTTCTGCCTGCGTTGTCTCCTACTTAATGGAAGGGTGGTTTAAAGAAAGAGGTTTTGAAATGTGGTTTGGATTATAGGTTTTAAGGGGACTACAGGGGAACAGATAGGACCGACAAAGGACCCCCACTCTCTTCCCGCTCCCTTCCCAAACTCCCTTGCAAAACTCCCTGTTAGCAGTTCCTGTTCGCAAAGCTCTCTGGTCGCTTGTGCATGGCTTTATAAATCCCTGGCCTGAGTGAATGCCCCGCCCACTGATTAAGGCTCAGCCAATTACCAGAGGCTTCGAGCTTTCAAACTTTCCTTTGAAGCTCACGGCCTCCAACCACCAGCCACACCACACAGTCCTTCAAACAAACAAACAAACAAACAAACAGACTGACAAACACAAGCTCAGCACACAGCAAGTAACCCCCAAACACAAACAGACACACAGTACAGACAATCACTTACCCCACAGACGCTGTATTTGCTCCTCCTTCACCTGGAGAACTCTCTTGCGAAACTCCCTGTTAGCAGCCCTGTTCGCAAAGCTCCCTGGTCGCTTGTGCGCGGCTTTATAAAGTCCTGACCTGAGTGAATTCCCCGTCCACTGATTAAGGCTCAGCCAATTACCAGAGGCTTCGAGCTTTCAAACCTTCCTTTGAAGCTCACGGCCTCCAACTGCCAGCCACAGCACATGGTTCTATGACCTATTCCAGGAGTCAAAGAAAAACTCCTTAAAAAAGGGAAGAAGGAAGATGTGGGGAACAACAGGCCAGTCAGCCTCACCTCAGTCCCTGGAAAAATCATGGAGCAGGTCCTCAAGGAATCAATTCTGAAGCACTTAGAGGAAACGAAAGTGATCAGGAACAGTCAACATGGATTCACCAAGGGCAAGTCATGCCTGACTAAACTAATTGTGTTCTATGAAGAGATAACTGGGTCTGTGGATGAGGGGAAAGCAGTAGATGTGTTATTCCATGACTTTAGTAAAGCTTTTGATATGGTTTCCCACAGTATTCTTGCCAGTAAGTTAAAGAAGTATGGGCTGGATGAATGAACTATAAAGTGGATAGAAAGCTGGCTAGTTCGTCGGGCTCAACAGGTAGTGATCAATGGCTCCATGTTTTGTTGGCAGCCCATTTCAAGCAGAGTGCCCCAAGGGTCAGTCCGAGGGCCAGTTTTGTTCAGTATCTTCATTAATGACCTGGGCGATGGTGTGGACTGCACCCTCAGCAAGTTTGCAGATGACACTAAACTGGGAGGATTGGTAGTATCCTATCCCTACGTTGGAGAGTAGGGATAGGATACAGAGGAACCTATACAAATTAGAGGATTTGGCCAAAAGAAACCTGATGAGGTTTAACAAGGACAAGTGCAGGGTCCTGCACTTAGGAAGGAAGAATCCCATTCACTGTTATAGACTAGGGACCGAATGGCTAGGAAGCAGTTCTGCAGAAAAGGACCTAGAGGTTACAGTGGACAAGAAGCTGGATATGAGTCAACCAACAGTGTGCCCTTGTTGCCAAGAAGGCTAACGGCATTTTGAGCTGTATAAGTAGGAGTATTGCCAGCAGATCGAGGGATGTGATCATTCCTCTCTATTCGACATTGGTGAGGCCTCATCTGGAGTACTGTGTCCAGTTTTGGGCCCCACACTACAAGAAGGATGTGGAAAAATTGGAAAGTATCCAGCGGAGGGCAACAAAAATGATTAGGGGGCTGGAGCACATGACTTCTGAGGAGAGTCTGAGGGAACTGGGATTGTTTAGTCTGCAGAAGAGAAGAATGAGGGGGGATTTGATAGCTGCTTTCAACTACCTGAAAGGGGGTTCCAAAGAGGATGGATCTAGACTTTTCTCAGTGGTACCCGATGACAGAACAAGGAGTAATGGTCTCAAGTTACAGTGCGAAAAGTTTAGGTTGCATATTAGGAAAAACTTTTTCACCAGGAGGGTGGTGAAGCACTGGAATGAGTTACCTAGGAAGGTGGTGGAATCTCCTTCCTTAGACATTTTTAAGGTCAGGCTTGACAAAGCCTTGGCTGGGATGATTTAGTTGGGAATTGGTCCTGCTTTGAGCAGGGGGTTGGACTAGATGACCTCCTGAGGTCCCTTCCAGCCCTGATACTCTATTATTCTATGATTCTTTCAGGAGGAGAGGGCCCTGTTTCAAGTCCTGGCTGAAGAAGGAGACTTATGGCTAAAACCTCACAGCAAGTTGTAGTGGATGCAGCCAATAATGGATCAAGATCTATAGCGACCACAATAGTAATGAGGCAAGATTCATGACTTCACTCCTCATGATTCCCCAAGAGCACCACAGAGGACTTACCCTTTGATGAAACCAATCTCTTTAATGAGAAAACAGACAAGCCTTTGCACTTGATAAAAGACTCCAGGACAACCCTCCATTCCCTGGGCATATATACCCTGACCCCAAAGAGAAGGTATCAAAAACAGTGGATAATCCAAGGCCTCTTCCACAGCCCTTCTACCACCAATGACCATACAAACTGCTGACCAACCATCCAAGAGTACAGAGGCTAAGGGATGCAGCCTCACCTACCCTGACAACCGCCTCACAGCCTCTTCCAACAGTTAAAGGTTACTTTTGATGGGACACTTGAGAGTTGCAGCCTAAGAATAACGCCATCCCCCACCTGCTTCTAAACTGTCTTTTGGTGGCTGCCTAATGTACTTTGCCCAGAACTGGAAGGCTATAACAATGGACAAATGGGTGCTAGATATCATCCACTTTGGCTGTGCAGTTGTGTTTCTTTCTCTACCTCCTCCAAAAACCCCTTCCTGACCCCAGTTCAGGGACCACTCTCATGAGGAGCTCCTCTGACAGGAGGTAGACTCTCCTTAAGCGAGGAGCTACAGTACATATGCCACTTCAGCATCAAGAGAGAGTTCTACTCCAACTATTTCAAACCCAAGAAAAAAGAAGGACAGAGGCCCATTCAGCTAAATATTTTTATTCTCAAATTAAAATTCTGTATGGTTATCTTGGCATCACTAATTCCCTCCTTGGGAAAAGATACATGGTTTGTAGTTATGGACATGAAATATCCTTACTTTCATGTGGACATTACAAAGCTTACAGAAGACTTCTCACATTTCTGATAGGATCAGAACACTATCAGTTCAAGGTACTCTCATTTGGTCTGGCTGTGGCACCCAGGATCTTCTCAGTGGTGGCAGCACAGATGAGACAAAATGGCTACACCATATTCCCATACTTGGACAACTTGCTTCTAACTGATGGATTCCATGTGGAAGTTCAGTCAGCAACCTTGTCCTTGCTCCACATCCTGGCATTCTTGGGAATCTGTGTAAATATGAAAAAGTGTACTCTGACTCTCACAAAGCTCATAGACTTCATTGGGGTGATCCTTTTTGCAGACAGATTCCATGACATGACCTGTCTGATAAACCAAGTCACTCACAAAACCCAAGCAACAGTCCACATCTCTCTTTCTTACATAGTGCTGTTCACCAGGCAGCATCTCTGTTGTCTGCAAGCCTGGCTCCAGTAGATATATATGGCAGACATGCACAGCATGAATACCATAGTTACAATCTCCATCAATGTCAAGGCTTCACTCACCTGGTGGATGAACTTGAACATGTGCATTGGAAGCCTTTTTCTACCTCCGATGCTTGTCATGATGATAATCCTGGACACATCCCTCAGAGTCTGGGGAGACCACATGGGCAGTCACATGGCACAAGTCATGTGGACACCTCAAGAGGCCAGGATGCATATCAGTCTCTTACAATTTTGAGCAGTCTGACAGACCTGCAAAGCATTTCTACCACTTATATGATCCTGACAGGTCCAGAAAATGTCAGACATCATGATTACTTTTTTCCATATAAACAAACAAGGAGGGACAAAATCCCTTGCACTGTCCATAGAGGCAATCAATTTATGGAACTGGTGCATCCTGAACCACATCACAACTTCTGCAATGTACCACCCAGGTTCTCAGAGCTCACTGGCAGCCTCAGCAGAATTTTGCCACTGATTATGTGTGAGCATTGTACAATTCAGTGCTGATTAACCTCTTCACTCAGTGGGGAATGCCCCCACCTGAGACCTCTTCATCTCCCAGATAAACAAGTTCAATGTATATTCTTTCAGAGCTGCACAAAATCAGGACTCCAGGTATAATGTCCTCCTATTGTCCTGGACAGGCCACTGGAGATATGCCTTCCCTCCTTCCCACTACTTTCCCAGGTTCTATGGAAGATTTGTCACAACAAAGCACTAGTCATTATCACTGCAACCAGTTGATCCAGACTGTTGTTAGAGGTGTTGTCAGAAGTGCTACCGGTATGGTGCTCTGCTCTGCTCTCTCCTTGTTGGTATCACTCGGCTGCGTGCGTGTGTTCCCTCTGTGTGCAGCCCCAGCTCTGCGCAGATAGCTGACACAGCAGACCCGAAGAGAACCCCCAATGACCACAGAGTCTAGTAAGGTACGAAGGTACATCGGCCAGGTTTATTGCCGTATTGGATACAATAATAGTTCCCTGTAGGTTTCTTAGCCTAATTCAGGGCATACTACGAATATGTACCCATGGTCAATGGACTCGGCTCAGTTAGTGGCGGGACTTTCCACTGCCCCCTAGGCCAGACAAAGACATCGCCCCAGGGATGCATTCTTATACACAGGTATAAACAAGTTACACATCACTCCTGACGTATTGAGGTGCAACCCTTTTATGCAGTAAGGTACAACCCCTCTACGTAGTAAGGTGCCACCTCTCACCTTGTACAGATTGGTTCGATCAAAACAACTCTATCCATCATATTACCCTTTTGCCCCTGTCATTGGGATGGGTCAGTCTGTTCCTTGTTATCTGTGTGGAATGTGCAAGTATGTGAATGTTCTGATCTCTAGTATTCAGCACCTTTTAGGTATGTATCTTCTTGCAGCATCAGCCCTTTCCTTGCCAGCTTCTGTGAGCAGGGCCTGTCATAAACAGATAGTTAAGGGTTAATGTCTCTTTTACCTGTAAAGGGTTAACAAACAGGGAACCTGAGACACCTGACCAGAGGACCAATCAGGAAACAAGATACTTTCAAATCTCGGTGGAGGGAAGCCTTTGTTTGTGTGTTTTGGATTTTGCTTTGTTCTCTCTGGATTCTGAGAGGGACCAGACATGTAAGCAGATTTCTCCAATCTTTCTGGAAAAAATCTCTTCTGTTCTAATTTTAGTCAGTACCAGGAAAAAGGCGAGTTTAGTCTTTTGATTGTTTTCTGTATTTGCAAATGTGTATTTTGCTGGAAGTATTTTAAATTGTATTTTTCTGGGGGGAGGCTTCTCTCTAGTGTCTATAAGCTGAAAGACCCTGTAACTTTTACCATCTAAATTATAAAGACAACTTTTACTTTTTGCTTAACTTTGCTTTATGTTAGCAAAGTCTTGATTATTACTTTAGTTCAGGCCTTAGGCCTCATACCAGGCCTCTGATACCAAGGTTTATATCTCAGGGCCTCCTCTTACTACACAGACAATTCTGGTTTCTGGATGACCTAAAAATGTCCACCCATCATCTCATCAGAATTCAGTCTTTCCCAGACTTTCTAACTCAGGAGAATGGTAGGAGCCAACATCCCAGCCCAGACTCTCTTCACGTCACAGCTTGGCATTTGGATGGGCATCAGACTTCAAGGCCTCATGTTTGGAGGCCATTCAAATTATCTTCAATCACAACAGGAAAGATTCTACCAGGAAATGTTATCTAGTCAAATGGAAGCATTTCTCTACCTGAGTGCAACAGAACCAATTATCATCAAGGCTGTCATGCTGTCTGGAGTGGCTCACAACTTTGAGTGCGTATCTCAGGGCAGACTGTCAGAAACAGGGCAGACATCCCCAGCTGGCGGTATGTTCTATAATTATGTTTCACCAAGCCAGTGACAAATGTGAACTCCTGGATCACTATATCAGTCTTACCATAGAGTCACAGACAGTCCTCTTAGCCTCTCAGATCTATCTTGCCACTCAGACAAACTGGACTTGTGATTAAAGGTCACAAACCAAAAAATCATACCACATCAGGTTGCTCCCAGTCCTAAGAGACCAGTCACTTGTCTCAGATCAGTTGGTAATCCAGATCTTATCCCAAAGACTATGCTGGTAGCCAATTCTACAGTAAACTAAATAAAGGTTTATTAGCTAAGAAAAAGGAAATCAGACTTATCGAGAGGTTAAAGCAGTTAAAATGTATGCTCAGATGTGTCTCAGTCTATAATTCCAAATGGTGGCAGTGATGTAATAAACTGCCAGGGTCCCAAAAGTCTTTTCAGAGTACCCAAATTGTCTCTTGGGGGGTCTCCACTTTGCATCTGATACACTTTCCTGTAAGACTCCAAACAGTCCAGAGATTAAAGGATCTTTCTCTGAACTTATAGTGTCTTCTCCCAGAAAACAAGCTGACACTGTCACTACTAGGGCTGTCAATTAATCGCAGTTAACTCACACAATTAACAAAAAAAATTAATTGTGATTTAAAAAGTAATCATGATTAATTGCATTGTTAAACAATAGAATATCAATTGAAATGTATTTAATATTTTGGATGTTTTTCTACATTTTTAAATACTGATTTCTATTACAACACAGAATAAAAAGTGTACAGTGCTCACTTTATATTATTTTTTTACAAATATTTGCACTGTGAAAATGATAAACAAAAGTAATAGCTGTGAGACTCTGTACCTCAGGGGGACACCCTAAACCCCCATGTTCATCCTTATAATATGATTGTGTGATATCCAGTGCAAAGTTTGTCATGTCGGGTGTCTTCGGAAGGCTCATGATGCACTGAGCATTGTTGTTATAGTAATGTTATAGTTTGTAATTTCATGTATGTAATTAGGAGGCTTAAAATGTGTCCTCATGGTTTAAAACAAGGCCAGGCCAAAGTTTCCAGGAGCATAGGGGCAGTTCACACCTCATCAGGGCAGGAATGGGACAAACCCAGCCCAGCCTCACAGGAACAAATGGCACTGGCCTAGGCAGCAGCAAAGGATCTGTTGGACTCTCGAGTGAGTCTCCCCCCATCCCTTGGTCAGTTTGGGACTACTATGAGGCAATGCTCACCTGACTCTGAGGGTGGGAGGGCAAAGCCAAGAGGGAAGAAGAACATGATAAAAGGGAGAGACGTTTGCTATTCTCTCTCTCTTCCACCTCCATCAATAGACACCACTACCAAGTAACTGAAGCGCTGATCAAAGGGATAGCCTGGCTGAAGGGCAAATTTGTAAGGACACTGAAAGTGTTAAGATCAACTTAGAATGTGTTTTGCTTTTATTTCATTTGACCAAATCTGACTTCTTGTCCTTTGATTTATAATCACTTAAAATCCATCTTTTGTAGATAATAAATTTGTTTGTTTAGTCTACCTGAAGCAGTGTGTTTGGTTTGAAGCATATCAGAGACTCCCCTTGGGAATAACAAGCCTCGTACATATCAATGTCTTCATTAAATTGATGAACTCATATAAGCTTGCAGCATCCAGTGGGCATAACTGGACACTGAAAGCAGGGGCGGCTCTAGGCACCATCAAAGCATGCACCTGCTTGGGGCAGCCCATTTGCAAAGGCGGTAGGGAGCTGAGAACCAACAGGGGGCTCTGGGAGTTGTAGTTCCTTGGTTAGTTCCCTGCCTATAGAGCCAGCTCTGGAGCAGGGAAAGAACTACATTTCCCAGCATTCCCTTGGCCACTACCAACTGGAAAGGAAGGAGGGGGACCTCATCCAGCAGCATGCTGTGAGTGGAGAGTTGCACTGAGAATGTTAGGGATACCATATTTTAACATTAAAAAAACAGGACACTCCACGGGGAGGGAACCCCACCCTGCCACTATCCACTCCCTCCAACTGCCCCCCACAGAAATCCCAACCCATCCAACCCCCCCGATCACCCCTTCCCGGGACCCCTGCCCCTAATTGCCCCCCCAGGACCCCACCCCCTATCTAAATGCTGCTGCGCCTTGTCCCCGATTGCCCCCTCCTGGGACTCCTGCCCCTAACTGCCCTCCCAGGACCCCACCCTATCTAAGCGCTGCTGCTCCTTGTCCCCTGATTGCCCCCTCCCGGGACCCCTGCCCCTAACTGCCCCCCAGGACCCCACCCCATAAACACCACTGATCCTTGTCCCCTGATTGCTCCGTCCTGGGACCCCTGCCCCTAACTGCCCCTTGGGACCCCAGCCCCTATCTAAGCTTCCCTTCTCCTTGTCCCCAGCTGCCCCCTCCTGAGACCCCCCCCCCAACTTCCCTCCTAGGAATCCACCCCCTACCTGTCCCCTGACAAACATTAACCCTGCCTATGCAACCACTGCCTATCCCCTGACTGCCCCCCAAACCCCTGACCCACCCACCCCTTCTCCCTGCCCCTGACTGCCCCCAAACCTCCGCCCCATCCAACCCCCCCGCTCTCTGTCCCTTGACTGCCCCCCCCGAACCTTTTATCCCTTCTCCACCTCCCCAGCCCCCTTACCATGCCACTCAGACCAGCTTATCTGGCTCCGCGCAGCGCCAGACATGCGGCTGCATACATGCTGCCATGCTCCCCCGCGGAGTCTACACCCCTCCCCCCCGCACACCCAGGTCCTGTCTTCCAGATTTGAACACCTCAGAATTCAGGAGTGCTCAAGCTCAGTTTGGGCAGCTGTTACTTCATTTCTCCCAAATCAAATATACTGATCCACTGTAACTTGCTGTAGAAAAAGTAGGATAAAATTGAGCAAGAAATTATTCCCAGTGGTTATTAGGACTGGAATTGTTATTTTCAACAGCCATTGGCTTTTTTGTTTGTTTGTTTGTTTGTTTAAAAGGAAGACAGTGATATTGCATTGGCAAATTCCCCATAAAAAGGAAGAATGGAATTAAAGAATAATAAAGGCACCTCAACTTTTCCTCATTTATGGAGGACAGTCTTATAATATCAGAGGGTAGCCGTGTTAGTCTGGATCTGTAAAAGCAGCAAAGAATCCTGTGGCACCTTATAGACTAACAGACGTTTTGGAGCATGAGCTTTCGTGGGTGAATACCCACTTCCTCAGATGCATGTAATGGAAAAATCCAGGGGCAGGTATATATATGTGTGCTAGCAAGCAAGCTAGAGATAACGAGGTCAGTTCAATCAGGGAGGATGAGGCCCTGTTCTAGCAGTTGAGGTGTGAAAATCAAGAGAGGAGAAACTGGTTCTGTAATTGGCAAGCCATTCACAGTCTTTGTTCAATCCTGAGCTGATGGTGTCAAATTTGCAGATGAACTGAAGCTCAGCAGTTTCTCTTTGAAGTCTGGTCCTGAAGTTTTTTTGCTGCAGGATGGCCACCTTAAGGTCTGCTATAGTGTGGCCAGGGAGGTTGAAGTGCTCTCCTACAGGTTTTTGTATATTGCCATTCCTAATGTCTGATTTGTGTCCATTTATCCTTTTCCGTAGAGACTGTCCAGTTTGGCCGATGTACATAGCAGAGGGGCATTGCTGGCATATGATGGCGTATATTACATTGGTGGATGTGCAGGTGAATGAACCAGTGATGGTGTGGCTGATCTGGTTAGGTCCTGTGATGGTGTCGCTGGTGTAGATATGTGGGCAGAGTTGGCATCGAGGTTTGTTGCATGGATTGGTTCCTGAGCTAGAGTTATTATGGTGTGGTGTGCAGTTACTGGTGAGAATATGTTTCAGGTTGGCAGGTTGTCTGTGGGCAAGGATTGGCCTGCCACCCAAGGCCTGTGAAAGTGTGGGATCATTGTCCAGGATGGGTTGTAGATCCTTGATGATGCGTTGGAGGGGTTTTAGCTGGGGGCTGTATGTGATGGCCAGTGGAGTCCTGTTGGTTTCTCTCTTGGGTTTGTCTTGCAGTAGGAGGCTTCTGGGTACACGTCTGGCTCTGTTGATCTGTTTCCTTATTTCCTCATGCGGGTATTGTAGTTTTGAGAATGCTTGGTGGAGATTTTGTAGGTGTTGGTCTCTGTCTGAGGGGTTAGAGCAGATGCGGTTGTACCTCAGTGCTTGGCTGTAGACAATGGATCGTGTGATGTGCCTGGGATGGAAGCTGGAGGCATGAAGGTAGGCATAGCGGTCTGTGGGTTTTCGATATAGGGTGGTGTTAATGTGACCATCACTTATTTGCACCGTGGTGTCAAGAAAGTGGACCTCCCGTGTAGATTGGTCCAGGCTGAGGTTGATGGTGGGGTGGAAGCTGTTGAAATCATGGTGGAATTTTTCCAGAGTCTCCTTCCCATGGGTCCAGATGATGAAGATGTCATCAATGTAGCGTAGATAGAGAAGGGGTGTGAGTGGACGAGAGCTGAGGAAGCGTTGTTCCAGGTCGGCCATGAAGATATTGGCATATTGTGGGGCCATGCGGGTGCCCATAGCAGTGCCACTGATCTGGAGATATATATTGTCATCAAATTTGAAATAGTTGTGTGTAAGTATAAAGGCACAGAGCTCAGCAGCCAGTTGTGCTGTGGCATCATCAGGGATGGTGTTCCTGACAGCTTGTATTCCATCTGTGTGTGGGATGTTTGTGTAGAGAGCCTCTACATCCATGGTGGCTAGGATGGTGTTTTCTGGGAGGTCACCAATGCATTGTAGTTTCCTCAGGAAATCAGTGGTGTCGCGGAGATAGCTGGGAGTGCCAGACGTGTACCCAGAAGCCTCCTACTGCAAGACAAACCCAAGAGAGAAACCAACAGGACTCCACTGGCCATCACATACAGCCCCCAGCTAAAACCCCTCCAACGCATCATCAAGGATCTACAACCCATCCTGGACAATGATCCCACACTTTCACAGGCCTTGGGTGGCAGGCCAATCCTTGCCCACAGACAACCTGCCAACCTGAAACATATTCTCACCAGTAACTGCACACCACACCATAATAACTCTAGCTCAGGAACCAATCCATGCAACAAACCTCGATGCCAACTCTGCCCACATATCTACACCAGCGACACCATCACAGGACCTAACCAGATCAGCCACACCATCACTGGTTCATTCACCTGCACATCCACCAATGTAATATACACCATCATATGCCAGCAATGCCCCTCTGCTATGTACATCGGCCAAACTGGACAGTCTCTACGGAAAAGGATAAATGGACACAAATCAGACATTAGGAATGGCAATATACAAAAACCTGTAGGAGAGCACTTCAACCTCCCTGGCCACACTATAGCAGACCTTAAGGTGGCCATCCTGCAGCAAAAAAACTTCAGGACCAGACTTCAAAGAGAAACTGCTGAGCTTCAGTTCATCTGCAAATTTGACACCATCAGCTCAGGATTGAACAAAGACTGTGAATGGCTTGCCAATTACAGAACCAGTTTCTCCTCTCTTGGTTTTCACACCTCAACTGCTAGAACAGGGCCTCATCCTCCCTGATTGAACTGACCTCGTTATCTCTAGCTTGCTTGCTAGCACACATATATATACCTGCCCCTGGATTTTTCCATTACATGCATCTGAGGAAGTGGGTATTCACCCACGAAAGCTCATGCTCCAAAACGTCTGTTAGTCTATAAGGTGCCACAGGATTCTTTGCTAGTCTTATAATATGCACTCAGCTATCCTCCAATCACACAAGCTGAAAATTGTTCCACTTTACTGCAGCTCTGTAACCATATGGGAACCAATCCTGTCTGTGTTTTGTGCACATCCAAAATTCCTGCTAAATTACCCGCCCTGGGAGCGAGTTACTAGTGACACAGGGCTGCGGTGGAAGGAGGGTACAGGTGAGGGTGGGGAGAGCCCAGGGCTGGTGCGGCGGGAGGTATGTGTGGGTGGCACTGGTGGGGGGGAAGGAGGGAGCCCAGGGCTGGGACAGCAGCGGGGTGGGAGGAGGGCAATGGTGGGGGGGAAAGGGGGAAGCCCAGCACTGGGGTGGCAGGGGATGGGAGTGGGTGGGAGAGAGCCAAGGGCTGGGGCAGCTGGGGAGTGCAGGGGGGAGTCCAGGGCTGGGATGTGGGGCAGCCAAAATTTTTTTGCTAGGGGCAGCAAAACATCTAGAGCCAGCTCTGACTGCAAGATGGACATTCCTAGGGTTGTGTCTGGGACTGAAGGTATTGGCAAGCGTCATTCAGTTGCACAATGCAAGCAGCGGCTGGCCAAAAGTGCTCACTCACGTAGCTGGGAACAGCGTACCTGCTAGAGGCTGTGCGGGAACAACCTGGGAGTGGGGGTTCTCACAGCAGAGCAAGTGTCAAGGATTGGCATGACCTAGCAGATCACCAGTCCAGATAACACCAGGGGAATGTCACAATAGTATTTTTCAGTTGCCCTCATACAGGTACTGTAGTGCAACCTCTTTATCCTGAAAGTGTAACTTACAACTGCAGATTTTTTTTGTTACATAACTGCTCTCAAAAACAAAACAATGTAAAACTTTAGAGCATACAAGTCCTACTTCTTGTTCATCCAATTGCTAAGACAAACGAGTTTGTTTACATTTACAAGAGATGCTGCTGCCTGCTTCTTATTTACAATGTCACCTGAAAGTGAGAACGGGCATTCACATGGCACTTTTGTAGCCGGTGTGGAAAGGTATTTACATGCCAGATATACTAAACATTCATATGCCCCTTCCATGCTTTGGCCACCATTCCAGAGGACATGCTTTCATGCTGATGATGCTTGTTAAAAAATAATGTGTTAATTAAATTTGTGGCTGAACAACTTGGGGGAGAACTGTATGTCTTCGACTCTGTTTTACCCTCATTCTGCCATATATTTCATGTTATAGCCGTCTCGGATGACGACCCAGCACATATTCATTTTAAGAACACTTTCATAGCAGATTTGACAAAACATAAAGAAGATACCAATGTGAAATTTCTAAAAATAGATATAGCACTTGACCCAAGGTTGAAGAATCTGAAGTGCCTTCCAAAATCTGAGAGGGACAAGGTGCAGACCATGCTTTCAGAAGTCTTAAAAGAGCAACATTCAGATGCAGAAACTATAGAACCTGAACCACCAAAAAAGAAAATCATCCTTCTGCTGGTGGCATCTGACTCAGATGATGAAAATGAACATGATTGGTCCGCTCTGCTTTCGATTGTTATCGAGCAGAACCCATCATCAGCATGGACGCATGTCCTATGGAATGGTAACTGAAGATGAAGGGACATATGAATCTTTAGCGCATCTGGCACGTAAATAACTTGTGACGCCAGCTACAACAGTGCCATGCAAATGCCTGTTCTCACTTTCAGGTAACAATGTAAGCAAGAAGCGGACAGCATTATCTCCCATAAATTATAACCAAATTTGATTATCTGAGCGATTGGCTGAAGTAGAACTGAGTGGACTTGTAGGATCTAAAGTTTTATAGTGTTTTATTTTTCAGTGCAGTTATTTTTTGTACGTAATTCTACATTTGTAAATTAAACTTTCAGGATAAAGAGATTGCACTACAGTACTTGTATGAGGTGAATTGAAAAATATTGTTTCTTTTGTTTTTACAGTAAAAATATTTGTAATAAAAAATAAATATAAAGTGAGCACTATACACTTTGTATTCTGTGTTGTAATTGAAATCTATATATTTGAAAACATCCACAAATGTTTTTAAAATGGTATTCCATTATTGTTTAACAGCGCGATTAATCATGTGATTAATCTCGAATAATTTTTGTATCATTTGACAGCCCTAGTCACTACCCATGTCAGTTTTTTCCTTAGATGACAGTCTTTGACCTCTGATCATCATACACACTGACCAATGCCTTTGAAATTAGTGCCACATGACTGCCCATGTGATTTCGCAAGCATCTGAGAGATGTGTCCATAAAGTTCTTTATTTGCATTCCACAAGGCCTCTTCCTGTTTGATGCATTATTTAGTTACAGGGATATACACAATGTAAATGTTTTCTATTACATTATAACAGGATACAAATAAATGAAAACAATGCAACTAACATCTCATTAGTTTTTTTGAAGTTTAAACTCCAAATACACTCTCATACATTTAACAATTACTTTGTTAAATACTAATACACAAGTGAACTGACCTGGGGATTTGGCATGAAGTGGCACTTGGTCTGTCAGCCTCACAAAAGCCAGGAGGTATTTCTGCTATTTTAGATTATCTCCTTAATTTCAAGACATTGGGTATTTCTATTAGCTCATGGCAGGACTACCTGCCAGAAATCAGTGAATTTCATCCTCCAGTAGATGGCTATTCTATTTTTTAATCATCTGGTAACAGTTGGATTCCAAAAGGGTCTGACTAGGCTCTTCCCACCAGTAGTGAAGTCAATGCTGCAGTGGGACCTCAATCTCGTACTTCCAATATTTACTGGGTCACCTTTTGAACTACCAGGAAAATGGGTGAGCTGGATACTCTCCTGGCCAACCCATGTTAAACTATATTTCATTAAGAGAAAGTATCCCTTCACCTCCACCCAAAATTCATCCCAAAGGTAATTTACGAGTTCCATATAAATAAACAATTCACTTATTGGTATTCTTCCTGCAGCTCATGCCTCCAGAGAGAAGAGGAAACTTCATTCTCTTGACATCAGACGAGCATAGTGTTCTACATGCAAAGGATGAAACCATTTAGAAAATCACCTAGATTCTCTGTTGCTATAGCAGAGGGAGCACAGGGACAAAGGATATCTGCTCGGAGACTCTCTGTGTGGATTTCTGCTTGTATCCTCCTTTGCTATCAGCTGGAACATCTTTCTTCTGGATGGCGTGAAGGCCCATTCCACTAGAGCGCAGGCAACCTCAATATCATCTCTTCAAAAACTGCCTATGCTGGATATTTGTAAGGGGGCAACTTGGAGTTCCATCCACACTTTCACAAAGCATTATGCTTAGTCCAATCTTAATCTGCAGATTCAGCCTTTGGAATATGATCTCTCTAATAAAGCTGTAAATTTTGGGTTAATAAAAGAATGTTGTTCTTTCAAAGGAAATGTTAAGTCACTGGAGCACAATATATCCCCCTTCATCCTAGCTTCCCCAGCTTCTTCTTGCTAAATATTGCTGTGCTAAAATACTTACTTAATCTATAGCCTTCTATTTAGGCTATGACCTTGTTGAGCCACTGCTTATCCTGAAAGAAGACATATAGGAGTCACCATATCACAAGCTTTTCTTCAAACTTAAAAACACAAATGTTTTGGCTATCTTATTTTTAATCAAATATACTGTGTACCCCTAATTGGTCACAGTAAAACAACTCTCTTACATCTTTCTTTTCTTTTCTTTTCTTTTCATTAAAAAAAGTTTGAAATCATGAGTAATTTCTTCACTATATTGATACAAAAATACAAATTTATTTGGCTGATTGCTTCTGCTTTGTGTCTCATTTAATTTATGCCATTCCCTTATCTTTGCAGTTAGTTTTAAACTTAACATGCAAAATTGCATAGAGTTGTTTCTCAGGTCTGTATATGAATATGGAAGAATATGATAGTTAACTCTTTGCTGTCAAACCATTCACAATGAGCAATTCAAAGATTATTAATATATACACTCTGGATTGTAAGGAACATTTCCAGAAGTATCTATTAGAGTTCAATATAAATTGATACTATTGTAAAATATTTCATAAAGTCTTTCTTTCAACTGCCTACTAATGTGAGGAATTCATCTAACTTCCATGTTAGACAAGAAAAACAAAAGCGTTCTGCAAAATTCTAATATGCTTCCCTGTCATTAAAAAATGGTGGTAAAGATTGTTCTTTGTGCAACATAAACCTGATAATCTCTGTGCATTTGTTACTTATAGGCAGCCACCTAACCACAGAAAATCAGATTAGATATCTGCAGCAAATTTATTTAGCCCATGTGACCACATATTTACGCTTTCAAAGGACTATTTGATTGTTTAGCCTTATACAGATGAAATGTGTGAATTTTATCATTTAATTTAAGAATGTTTCACTGTTATTATAAAAGAATTATTTGAAAAAGAGTAGAAATATTGCATGCTAAGGGCAACATAAATTAATGTTGCCTATAGTGGGTTGTCCAACAGAGAACAAGCATGAAAAATACATGCTTACTTATATTTCTGTTAATCTGTTAGGCTAACAGTTAGGCAACCTGAAAGTATCATTATAAGCAGATGCACTACACGTATGTTGCTTCAGAAACAATAATTCAGTGCATTGAAAAAGGTTTCTCCTAATACACAGAACAATCAAACAACAACTAAAGGAAACTAACCTTTTTATTTTGTTCATGCCTAAGTCCCTATTTTCCTATTTTCCCTCCTTTATTTTCCTCAATGTAACCTTGACACTAATTATATGAGTTAAAATGTGGGTGCAAACCAGTCTTCTGATTTTCTAGTGGCATGTGAAGCAGTTTGCATTGTTCCAAGAACACTAAAGAAAACTGTTGATACTACATTTGATGGAAATGAGTCTTGATTCCTATCAGAAGACCCTAGTATTGCCATCCATTTACTCAAGGTAACTAGTAGGAGTTAACCATGATTCATAATATCAGCAGCACAGCAATTCTTTCACAAGTTCAGGCAAAAAAGAGGGTGGGGTATTTTTACATTATGGATAATAATTTATGTTGGTTTTGGCATCTTGTTGAGCAGCAAGTAATGCTGAATTATGATCCCAAATTTTACATCAAATGCATTGTCTTTTAGACTAGACTTTAATTAATTCTTGTAAAGTGGATAATAGACTTTACTGTTGAAAATGGTTAACAAATTAATTTATGTTAATTTGATGATATACGCAACTGAATAATATTTATCAAAGCAAAATATTTTAAATGCATTTCAATGTATAGGATAAGCACTTTAGCTTACAAAAATATCATCAAAATATAAAGCATGGTGCTTATGTAAACTTTTTTACAGATTTATTGTAAGCCTTCCCTTTTATCTCAGATTTGGCAGGAATTCAGAACTTAATCAGCCTAGGGTCCAGGGTTGGAATTGTTTTCTACTAATCAGGTACCTGACCCAGTAGTCTTTGCACTTCCAGAACTCCCATTTACTTAAATGTGTATTTTATCTGTGATAGAAATTCCAAACCAGGTGCAGGTTTGTTTCCTCCAGGTCTCACAATTCTAATAAAACTGTATTATTCCATGAAAACTACTACTGGTGAATGATTATCTGATGTTAACAAATGATGTAGTCACTTCTTTGAAACAGACAGTAAAACCCTGTTTTCAACTGTAAACATCAACAGAAAATGTTTTAAAAATTGAAGTTATTCCACCAAGATCATATCCCTTATATTCTTGTAATTTTTACAATTTGAATTAAGGGTAAAAAAAAACTGTTGCAAAGATTTGCTGAACCATTTCTCTATTTAAATTTTCATCAAACTGTTAAAAAGAAATCTGCATTTCATTTGAGTGTGAGCACTGTGCAGAGTGTCATCTCTAATGGAAAAGTCAGGTCATTTACTCAGGTAAGATGCACTTACTGCTGAAAAAAACATGATGATTTGTCTCCTTTTATTACATATTATTCTGATAATGCTAAATAATTAAGTTATTTAGAACCTAGGAACCTGTGACATTATAAAAGTAAACAGAGATGTTAATAGGAAAGGATTTGGAATACTTTTGCTTAGATTTTTACAATCCCTAAAGATTTCACAAAAGATGTTAATGTTAAAAAGACATCATAAAATCATTTTCAAAGCTCTCAAAGCTTCATTTGATTAAAGGTGGAAACAATTTGGATTATTTTGAAAGTAGACTATGGTAGTAGAGGAGAAACACGTGATTTCATTACACAGCAACATACATTTCCAGTTGTTTTGAAGCAGGGGAAACTGAAGAGGTTATTTCACTGTGCACATTTATAATAGTATTGGAGAAAATCAGACTTTGCAATTTACATACAGAAATTTAGTGCTGTCATAGAATCACAGAAGAAAGATGAAAGAGAGTGATAAGGTCATCCAGTCCATCTCCTTGCTGATTCAGGATGGATTGTTCCCTACGACACTTTTGCTAATTCTTCGTCTATCTAATTTTAAATATCCCAAGAGATACTACCGACTTCCTTTGGGAAACTGTTCCACAGACTGAATCATCTCACTATCAGCTCATTTTTCAAACTTTTTGTTTGTTTGTTTTTCTTACTTTCATCCAAATTATACATATTTAGCTTTTTTACTCTTTACTTATAAATCAATTTCACTCCCTCCACACTCGGCCTGATAATTGTTGCTATTCTTCTCTGAGCTGCCTCCAATATCTTTTTGGTAATGTGAAATCCATAATTTAATACAATATTCCAGTTACGCTCACCAAAGTAGGACAGAGAAAGACTGCTCCAAGACAGAAAACAAACAGTAGAAATAGAGGGTACATTTTCAATATGGTAAAAGGTCAAAAATGCTATTCATCAAGGATCCACACTAGGATGTTGTCTATAGATGCTTTGGATATATTGGGAGAACCTTTAACCACAGCCTATGCTTTGGATCCTTGTCTTTCCGCACTGGTGAAGGTCAGTGGGAAAGTAATGGTCCTTCTGCAAGTGGAGATTGTCAGTGCCTTGCCTTTGAGAAGAACAGGGTGCTCTGAGATAAACTTGTGTCTAGCCTCTGCTCCAAAATCCATGTATTGGTCCTGACATTCAGCCTAATTATTGAACAGTGTTCCATTTTCAGATCAATTATGGAGAAGATTGTAATGAGACAACTTTCATATTTTCTCCTATTTCCTTGATATATGGCAACTAGGTTTCTGATCTGGGTATGACAAAGAGACTACTCTCATTGCATTTACTGAAGATCTTCTCTTAGTTATGGATAAAAAACAAGGGTGAAATTTTAAAAAATACCTAAATGACTGAGGAGCCTGAATTTAATTTTTAAATGTGACATAGACACTTAAAACCAAATACTTAAAGGTATTTGAATGCCTGAAGGTGCAGATAAGAGCTTAGTGGGGTTTTCAGTAGTACCTAAGCACCTAAATCCCATTGATTTTGCAGATAAGATGTAGACTTCTAAGTAGAATTGGTCAAATATTTTTCATTAAGGTTTTTTTCCTCTCTCTCTCTCTCTCTCTATTGAAAAAGATCAAAACAGAAATGTTTCAATTTCAACAAAATTTCCTTGTGCCGGGATAGAATTGCTGGTTACAAAGAGATCCCACTTAACCCCAGAACATCCAGTAGCTGGGGGGGAGGGGTTGGGCAACCATCTGTGATGTGAGAAAGGAAAAAAAACATATTTATTAGTGATTTGGAAAAGGGGGGGAATAATGAGGTGGCAAATTTACAGATGCCACAAAATAATTTAGATTAGTCAAAGCTCAAAAAGCCCATGTGGATTGCCAGAGGTGCTTAACAAGAATGGAGAATTGGCCAGTTTGTTGACAGAGTAAATCCAATGATAACAAATTAAAGGTAACATACACTGGAAAGTGATAAAGCCAGAATGATCTAAACTGTTCATGCACCTTAGTGAGTTCTAAATTAACTGTAGCCACTTTGGGGGAAATCTAGATGTCATTGTAGACAACTCAGTTAAAACATCTGCTAAATGTACAGTCCACAAAGCCTTCAAAATAATAGAATGTATAAAAATAGGACATGAAATAATACTGAAAACTCCTGGTAAAGGAGGAGCGATTATATGACAGAACAAGTCGTGCTGGTGGGGAGAGTGGAGAAAAAGCATAGAATCAACTGAAGTAAAAAACCTTAAATGAACCAAACTATACTATAGAATCTCTATGGATGGTAATTCCATGCTCTAATAATAAGAATATAGTAGAAGGGATATATTACCGACAGCTGACCAGGATGCTGACAGTGACTGTGAAATGCTCAGGGAGATTAGAGAGGCTGTTAAAATAAAAAACTCAATAATAATGTGGGATTTCAACTATCCCCATATTGACTGGGTACATGTCACCTCAGGACAGGATGCAGAGATAAAGTTTCTTGACACCTTAAATGACTTCTTCTTGGAGCAGTTAGTCCTGGAACCCATAAAAGGAGAGAAGATTCTTGATTTAGTCCTAAGTGGAGCACAGGATCTGATCCAAGAGGTGAATATAGCTGGACTGCTTGGGGTTTTTTTTGTATTTAAGTGGTGGTAGCATCTACCCATCGAAGGTCAGAGAGAAACCTTAACCTTGGGAGTTTAATACAAGCCAGGAGTGGCCAGTACATTCCAGTGACAGTTGTTGACCTGCCGAAGATACATCTGGGAACATAAGAACCTAAGAATGGCCATACTGTGTCAGACCAAAGGTCCTGTTACCCGTGGTTCTTTCAACCTAAAGCTCTTGGTAACTTTTACTCTGTGCAAGGAGGTGTCAGGAAATAAATCAGGTGAGACATGGCCCTCTAAGTGATAGATGGCTGGCACAAACAGGACAACACAAGAGTGCTTTCACTTAAAGCTAAACTTTACTAGTCTCAAGCACTTACACACGTTCACAACAAGATTAGTAAAACACTCCCAACCCTTGACAATTACCAAAGCTGAGTGTGGCTTTCGAGTGACACAGCAGCAGCCCGTCTGCTGCTGGGGAACAGAAGATGCATCCAGAGAGAGAGACCAGTCCCAAAGAGTCCCCAAACGAGTCCCCTTATTTATACATTAGTAATAGAATGACATGTCCCTTAAAGAAACCTTGTTAAGTAAGCATTTCAATGATCAAACAAGAAGTTCCTTCTGATTATTGATTAACCAGGTGTGGGTTTTTCCAGAGCCTGCAGCCTTGAGATCCCAAGAGACATTCCTGGGGCACATTCTGCTCTTCTAAAATGTATCAGCAACTTCAACACAATTCTTATCAGGAAGGACGGGGGGTCAAGCTGCCCTTTCTGTGGCATCCCAAACCCCCTCCCCTCCTGCCTTGGTCAAGCTGAGACTGCTGAATGGCCAATTTACAGTTTGCTGATTAGGCTACCTTTAACAATAAGCCGTAGTGGTTTCAAGCACTTTACTGGTGCTTTACAAAGTCTCCCCATATAGTCCATCCATTCCAGTATCCTGTCTACCGACAGTGGCCAATGCCAGGTGCCCCAGAGGAAGTGAACCTAACAGGTAATGATCAAGCAATCTCTCTCCTGCCATCCATCTCCACCCTCTGACAAACAGAGGCTAGGGACACCATTCTTTACCCACCCTTTAAAGCCATTAATGGATTTAACCTCAATGAATTTATCTAGTTTTCTTTAAAGCCCTGTTATAGTCCTAGCCTTCACAACCTCCTCAGGCAAGGAGTTCCACAGGCTGACTGTGCGCTGTGCGAAGAAGAACTTCCTTTTATTTGTTTTAAACCTGCTGCCCATTAATTTCATTTGATGGCCCCTAATTCTTATATTATGGGAACAAGTAAATAAATTTTCCTTATTCACTTTCTCCACACCACTCATGATTTTATATACTTCTATCATATGCCCCCTTAGCTTCCTCTTTTCCAAACTGAAAAGTCCTAGCCTCTTTAAGCTCTCCTCATATGGGACCCATTCCAAACTCCTAATCATTTTAGTTGCCCTTCTCTGAACCTTTTCTAATGCCAATATATCCGTTTTGAGATGAGACCACATCTGTATGCAGTATTCAAGTTGTGGGCGTACAATGGATTTATATCAGGGCAATAATATATTCTCCATCTTATTCTCTATCCCCTTTTTAATGATTCCTAACATCCTGTTTGCTTTTTTGACTGCTGATGCACACTGCGTGGACATCTTCAGACAACTAGCCATGAAGACTCCAAGATATCTTTCCTGATTAGTTGTAGCTAAATTAGCTCCCATCATATTGTATGTATAGTTGGGTTTATTTTTTCCAATGTGCGTTACTTTATATTTAATCACATTAAATTTCATTTGCCATTTTGTTGCCCAATAACTTAGTTTTGTGAGATCTTTTTGAAGTTCTTCACAATCTGCTTTGGTCTTAACTATCTTGAGCAATTTAGTATCATCTGCAAACTTTGCCACCTCACTGTTCCCCACTTTTTCCAGATCATTTATGAATAAATTGAATAGGATTGGTTCTAGGACTGACCCTTGAGGAACACCACTAATTACCCCTTTCCATTCTGAAAATTTATCATTTATTCCTACCCTTTGTTCCCTGTCTTTTAACCAGTTCTCAGTCCATGAAAGGATCTTCCCTCTTATCCCATGACAACTTAATGTATGTAAGAGCCTTTGGTGAGGGACCTTGTCAAAGGCTTTCTTGAAATCTAAGTACACTATGTCCACAGGATCCCCCTTGTCCACATGTTTGTTGAGCCCTTCAAAGAACTCTAATAGATTAGTAAAACATGATTTCCCTTTACAGAAACCATGTTGGCATTTGCACAACAATCTATGTTCTTCTATGTGTCTGATAATATTATTCTTTACGATTGTTTCAACTAATTTGCCCGGCACTGACATTAGACTTACTGGTCTGTAATTGCCGGAATCACCTCTAGAGCCCTTTTAAAATATCGGCGTGACATTAGCAATCTTCCAGTCATTGGGTACAGAAGCTGATTTAAAGGACAGGTTACAAACCATAGTTAATAGTTCTGCAATTTCACATTTGAGTTCTTTCAGAACTCTTGGGTGAATGACATCTAGTCACTGTTAAATTTAGGACTTGTTATTGTTAAATTTATCAATTAATTCTAAATCCTCCTCTAGTGACACTTCAATCTGTGACAGTTCCTCAGATTTGTCACTTACAATGGATGGCTCAGGTTTGGGAATCTCCCTAACATCCTCAGCCATGAAGATTGAAGCAAAGAATTCATTTAGTATCTCCGCAATGACTTTATTGTCTTTAAGTTCTCCTTTTGTATCTTGATTGTCCAGGGACCCCACTGGTTGTTTAGCAGGTTTGCTACTTCTGATGTACTTAAAAAACATTTTGTTATTACCATTTGAGTTTTTGGCTAGCCGTTCTTCAAACTCCTTTTTGGCTTTCTTATTACATTTTTATACTTAATTTGGCAGTGTTTATGCTCCTTTCTATTTACCTCACTAGGATTTGACTTCCACTTTTTAAAAGATGCGTTTTTATCTCCCACTGCTTCTTTTACATGGTTGTTAAGCCACAGTGACTCTTTTTTAGTTCTTTTACTGTGTTTTTTAATTTGGGGTACACATTTAAGTTGGGCTTCTATTATGATGTCTTTGAAAAGTGTCCATGTAGCTTGCAGGGGTTTCACTCTAGTCACTGTACCTTTTAATTTCTGTTTAACTAACCTCCTCATTTTTGCATATTTCCCCTTTCTGAAGTTAAATGCCACAGTGCTGGGCTGTTGAGGTGTTCTTGCCACCACAGGAATGTTAAATGTTATTATGTTATGGTCACTATTTCCAGGTGGTCCTGTTATAGTTACCTCTTGGACCAGATCCTGTGCTCCATTGGGGACTAAATTGAGAATTCCCTCTCCCCTTGTGGGTATAGGTGAATCCTATGCATCCTTGGGGGTTCCTATACAGCTGCTCCAAGAATAAGTCATTTAAAATATCCAGAAATTTTGTCTCTGCATTTCATCCTGAGGTGACATGTACCCAGTCAATATGGGGATAACTGAAATCCCCCACTACCGTTGAGTTCTTTATTTTGATAGCCTTTCTAATCTCCCTTAGCATTTCATCGTCACTATCACTGTCCTGGTCAGGTGAATGATAATAGATCCCTACTGCAATATTCTTATTAGAGCATGGAATTACTATCCATAGAGATTCTATAGAACATGTGGATTCATTTAAGATTTTTACTTCATTTGATTCTACATTTTCTTTCATATAGAGTGCCACTCCCTCTTCCTCTCCCTCCTCCCCTCTCTGCCCTGCGCAACCTTTTTAATGTTAAGTGCCAGCAGTCTGTCCGGATCCACTTTGGTTTAGGTGGAGCTCATCTTTCCTGTATAGACTCCCCTTATTCCAAAAGTTTACCCAGTTCCTAATTAATCTAAACTCCTCCTCTCTACACCATTGTCTCATCCACACATTGAGACTCTGAAGCTCTGCCTGCCTACCTGACCCTGCGCATGGAATTGGAAGCAGTTCTGAGAATGCCACCATAGAGGTCCTGGATTTCAGTCTCTTTCCTAGCAGCCTAAATTTGGCCTCCAGGACATCTCTCCTACCCTTCCCTATGTCACTGGTACCTGCATGTACCATGACCACTGGCTCCTCCTCCCTCCTAATCTATCTAGATGCCCCGAGAGATCCGCAACCTTCGCACCAGGCAGGCAAGTCACAATACAGTTCTCCCAGTCATCACAAACCCAGCTATCTATGTTTCTAATGATCTAATCTCCTATTACTAACATCTTCCTTTTCCTAATGACTGGAGTTCCCTCCCGGGAGAGGTAATCTCAGTGCGAGAGGATACCCCAACATCATCTGGAAGGAGGGTCCCAACTATGGGAAGGTTTCCCTCTGCTCCCGTTGACTGCTCTCCTTCCCTGAGCCTTTCATCCTCCTTAACAGTGAAGGGGCTGTCTGACTGGAGGTGGGACAAATCTACAGTGTCCTGGAAAGCCTCATCAATATACCTCTCTGCCTCCCTTAGCTCCTCCAGTTCTGCCACCCTGGCCTCCAAAGCCCGTATGTGGTCTCTGAGGGCCAGGAGCTCCTTGCACCAAATGCACACATACGCCACCCACCCCCAGGGCAGGTACAGCCTGTACTCGGTGCAATAAACTGGATAGCCCCCAATCTGCTGCTGGGCTTCTGCCTGCATTCTCTCCTACAGCTACCTAGGTTAATGATAGGGTTTTTGTTTAAAAGAAGATTTTATCATAGTTTAGTGTAAAGCTTTTAAAGAATGGCAAGTGCACCTCGCCCCCTTCACACTCCCCTTCCAAACTCCCTCTCAAAATTCCCTGTTAGTGGCCCCTGTTTGCAAAGCTCCCTGGTAACTTGCTCACTTCTTTGTAACTACTCATTGCTCTGATACTATCTCTAGCAGGATTTGCAGTCCCCAGTCCAAAGGGGTTCCTGGCCTAAGTCAGACTGATTTCAGAGTGGATGGCAAGAGGAGCTTGGGCTTAAACTTGAGTCAGAGCCCAAGCTTAGTGCTATGTAGACAGACCTACAGGCTCCTGAAAAGACACCAGTGCCAGAAGGCTAACTCCCTCCAAAATGACTAACGGCAACCATCATGGTCTGCTGTTCAAACACTCTCCTGTTTGATCTGACCAATGAGGTCTAACAAATCTGCCCCTGTTGGAGGAGCTTTAATAACATGTCAATGATTAATGTGTGAATACCATTGATACACTATCAGTCAAAAAATGTTATAGATATAGACCGACATTTCCAGTCCTGGGTAGGAACATGAGAATTGCTATTCTGGGTTTGACCTAGGATCCCTCTAGTCAAGTATCCTAACTCTAACAATGGTCAGTACCAGCTGCTTCACAGGCAGGTAAAAAACCTCTGCAAGTGCATGCAATATCTCTGGAGACTACATTGTATTAAGTGTATGAATGGTCTATATATCACTATGAGCCAGGGATTCTATGCAACTCCAGGGCGCAGGGTTTGCACAGCTCCACCATGAATTGAAAACAGTGGGGGGTGATTAAAGTACATAAGAACATAAGAACGTCCATACTGGGTCAGACCAAAGGTCCATCTAGACCAGTAGCCAGTCTTCTGACAGTGGCCAATGCCAGGTTCCCCAGAGGGAATGAACAGAACAGGTAATCATCAAATGATCCATCCCATTGCCCGTTCCCAGCTTCTGGTAAACAGAGATTAGGGACTCCATCCTAGCTAATAGCCATTGATGAACCTATCCTCCATGAAGAAATCTAGTTCTTTTTTGAACCCTGTTATAGCGTTGGCCTTCACAACATCCTCTGGCAAAGAGTTCCACAGACTGTGCATTGTGTGAAAAAAACCTTCCTTTTGTTTGTTTTAAATCTACTGCCTATTAATTTCATTTGGTGACCCCTAGTTCTTGTGTTATGAGAAGGAATAAATAACACTTTCTTATTTGCTTTCTCCACATCAATCATGATTTTATAGACCTCAATCATTTCCCCCCTTAGTCATCTCTTTTCCAAGCTGAAAAGTCCCAGTTTTACTAATCTCTCTTCAGATAAGCTGTTTCATACACCTAATAATTTTTGTTGCCCTTTTCTGAACCTTTTCCAATTCCAATATTTCTTTTTTGAGATGGGACGACCACATCTGCATGCAGTATTGAAGATATGAGTGTACCATGGATTTATATCTAGGCAATATGATATTTTCTGTCTTATTATCTATCCCTTTCTTAATGATTCCCAGCGTTCAGTTCACTTTTTTGACTGACGCTGCACATTGAGTGAATGTTTTCAGACAACTATCCACAATGACTACAAGATCTCTTTCTTGAGTGAAACAACTAATTTAGACCCCATCATTTTATATGTATAGTTGGGATTATGTTTTCGACTGTGCATTACTTTGCTTTTATCAACATTGACTTTCATCTGCCATTTTGTTGCCCAGTCATGGAGTTTTGTGAGATCCTTTGGTATCTCTTTGCAGTCTGCTGGGACTTAATTATCTTGAGTAGTTTTGTGTCATCTTCAAATTTTGCCACCTCACTGTTTACCCCTTTTTCCAGATCATTTATGAATATATTGAATAGGACTGGTCCCAGTACACACTCCTGGGGGACAGCACTACTTACTTCTTTGCATTCTGAAAAGTGACCATTTATTTCTACCCTTTATTTCCTATCTTTTAACTAGTTACTGATCCATGAGAGGACCTTCCTTCTTATCCCATGACAGCTTACTTTGCTTATGAGCCTTTGGTGAGGGACTTTGTCAAAGGCTTTCTGAAAATCTAAGTACACTATATCCACTGGATCCGTTGGTGCACATGCTTATTGACCCCCTCAAAGAATTCTAGTATATTTGTGAGGTATGATTTCCCTTTACAAAAACTGTATTGACTCTTCCCCAACAAATCATGTTCATCTATGTATCTGACAATTTTGCTCTTTACTATAGTTTCAACTAGTTTGCCTGGTACTGAAGTCTGGCTTACCAACCTTTCATTGCTGGGATCACCTCTGGAGCCCTTTTTTAAACTTGGCATCTGTCATAAACAGATAGCTAAGGTTAATGTCTCTTTCACCTAGAAAGGAGTAACCTGAAACACCTGACCAGAGGACCAGTCAGGAAACAAGACTTTTTCAAATCTGGGTGGAGGGAAGTTTTGGTGTGTGAGTTCTTTGTTCTTTGTCTTGTGTCTGTGCCCTCTCGGCTCTGAGAGTGATTTTTTTTATCTCCTGGCTTTCCAATCTTCTGTTTCCAAGTTGTAAGTACAAAGATAGTAAGACAATAAGGTTTATATTGTTTTCTTTTGTATTTACATGTGTGTAGTTGCTGGAATGTGTTAAATTGTATTCATTTTGGATAAGGCTGTTTATTCATTTTTTTCTTTTAAGCAAATGACCCTGTATTTGTCACCTTAATACAGAGAGACCATTTTTATGTCATTTTCTTTCTTTTTATATAAAGCTTTCTTTTTAAGACCTGTTGGAGTTTTTCTTTAGTGGGGACTCCAGGGAACTGAGTCTGCAGCTCACCAGGGAATTGGTGGGAGGAAGAAGTCAGGGGGAAAATCTCTTTGTGTTAGATTTACTAGCCTGACTTTGCATACCCTCTGGGTGAGGGGGGAGGAGGAGGAGAGATTAGCTCTCTCAGCACTTGTGTTTTCCAGGACTGGAAACAGGGAGGGTGGAGTCCCTCTGTTTAGATTCACGGAGCTTGCTTCTGTATATCTCTCCAGGAACCCAGGGAGGGAACACCTGGAAGGGGGAAGGGAAATGGTTTATTCCCCTTTGTTGTGAGACTCAAGGAATCTGAGTCTGGGAGTCCCCCAGGGAAGGTTTTCGGGAGACCACAGTGCGCCAGGCACTGTATAAATCCCTGGCTGGTGGCAGCGTTATCAGGTCCAAGCTGGTAACTAAGCTTGGAGGTTTTCATGCTAACACCCATATTTTGGACGCTAAGGTCCAGATCTGGGGAAAATGTTATGACAGCATCACATTAGCTATCCTCTGGTCATTTGGTACAGAAGCTGATTTAAATTATAGGTTATAGAATACAGTTAGTAGTTCTGCAATTTCACATTAGAGTTCCTTTAAAACTCTTGGGTGAATACCATCTGGTCCTGGTGACTTATTTCTATTTAGTTTATTAATTTGTTTGTCAAACACTCAGATTGTAAACATCTCCAGAGAGGTACCACCACCTGGGGACACTCACATATACTGTTTCAAAATGTTTTGTCCAGAAATAAACAGACAAAGACAGAGCTTTTCTTTAAAAAAAAAACTGGGTTTAAAGTCACTCAGGGACTTCTTTCTAATTCAGCAAATGGATAGGACCTTATGTCCAAGCAAGTCCCAGCCCTTGCAGAAGGGTTGGAAAGACTTTGGTCTTCTGGGGCCCCATATGACTGAGGGTTTGGTAAACTTTTTGCATGTGTATAGGAACATATATTGTTTTTATATGTTTTCTCTGTAATGCTTTTATCTTAAGTATAAACCTCCTTCCTTAGAAAGAGCAGCGTAGTAACTTGCAACTGCCAGAAATACACTATTCATAGCTTTCAGAGACAGAGCAATGCATAGGTTCTGGACTTTAGACTGGCTTCCTGTGGATATCCCAGTGTAAGGCAACGAGCTGTGCAGCCTTGAAACCCCATGCATCAGGGAGAGAGACACAGGTGGCCAACCAGAAGAGGGTATGGCAGGGAGCTGGAAACCTCAAATGGGTGCTCTCAAGGGACCATAAAGGGGGAATACAAGGGCCATTACCCTGAAACTGTGACAACCTCTAAAGTTGGTAATTATACAATTTATTCCAAACCCACTCAGTCAAAAGCTGCGTTATGCCCTGAAGTATGAGGGTTTATATACCCTCCTAGATTTGGGAAGAAGGGGGGTTATTCTGGATATTTTCATTATCCATATAAATGTCCAGTCCTTTAAAAAAACAAAACAAAACAAAACCCTACTAAACCCAAAGTTAACCTCCTAAATTCTTATTTAAGCACCTAAAACAATTGTTATTTAAGTGTATAAATATGCATTTGAGAACATTTAAGCACCCAATTTTGCAAATTTTGCCCAAAGCATTTATTTTACACTATTTACAAGGTTAAAACATAATAGAGGAAACAAAAACAAATACATTATATAGAATCTGCATCATTGCAAATCTAGTGAATAGCCTAGTAATGCTAGCACAAACTTTTGTTACAAAGAAAAGTAAGAAATAAATTAGCAAAACTTACAAATGACCCTTGATACAAACTGGCTACCATACAGGAAAGCCTGAAAGAAGGAAGTTTGTGTGTTCTGACTCTGTTCTGGGCTTGTTTTCATCTTTTTGTTGCTGTTGTTGTTGTTGTTGTTGTTATTTCCATCACCTCTTCCAATCTTTGTCTGATAAACTCCTATCAAATAAAGTTACAACTTTGTCAAGTTTCTCCAGTTGGTTGTTTTAAAATCACCTCACCTTGGAATTCACTTTTGGGTGTGGTGTACAAAGCAAAAATGTTGTTGCTTGCTTAAACAAAAGGTCTTTGCACTTCTTCTGGGAGGTAAACAAAATTCCATCTTGTTTCAGCTTTCTGGGGGCATTTTACAATAGTTGCCAGATCTCAACTCGATAAATTATAATAACTACTTGAATTCAAGTGGCATGGGTGCAAGCCATTACAATTAGGGCCATTACGGTTGAAACTTTTTCTCCTGGTTTCATATAAAACTTTCCATCCCAAAAAGGAATTACTGCACAAAATTACAATTAAATTTACAATAAAAAAATTTACATTGTCACAGGCAACTAGTAGGAAGTCAAAAAAAAAACAACCAAAACCAGAAATGAAAAGTAACGTTGAGAACAAGACTATTATTGGCATTATCTCATTTCTCATTCTGAATTTCACTTTTTTTCATGTGAAAAGAAAGACAAGAGCAAATTTTCTTCCTCTGTGAAAGAGAAATACAGAGAAAGGGAATTAAAATTGAGCCCCCAAACAGCAATTTTAATCACTATATTTTATAAATTTTATGAAGGTCTCTTTTGGTAATTATAAAGTTCCTTCATAAGCTGTTGTAGTGATACTAAGTACTATGAAATGCTATTGCCCAAATAGCAATTCAGAACACTTTTTTATTACAGAAAGCGTCAGGCTGGAGAGCCCTTATAAATATATCAGTAATTACAGAAACACAGATGAAGATCTCTTATTTGAGAGTAAAATTATTTTTTGTGAGCACAGAAATCTATATATTTGTTCATAACATGTATAAGTGGGGTGACTGCTAAGTCTTTTTCAGTGCCAAAGCCCAATGCAAAATTCCAGGCTAAAAAGATCCCATAAGGAACCATCAAAACAGTTTTTACCAGCCAAAGTTCTGAGTTATTTGAATGAAGCTGGAGAAAACACCTCGTAAGCTGGCAGTGGTTCTAAAAGACCAAAAAGTTCAGAAAAGAAAGGGTCCATCCGAGATCCTTTTGTAGAATCCAGACAGACCTGGTGAGGGTAGCTTCTCTATATTCTAAAGTACCATAAAGGGTAGGACTTCCTCACATCTGCCCCACTCAAATTAATCATCTGCATAGGGATCATCTGTCAAAAATCCCCTGTGATAGAGATATTGGACAGCTCAGTGTTACCAAGCCCCAATTACTCCCCCACGGGATCTATTAGATTGTTTCAACTAAGATTTTTTCCCAAAAACTTATCAACACCTTTGGTACTATGTCAACTTCAGTTCCAGATTAGGTTAGTGTTGCCACTGGAGCTGTGGGATCCATGGTTTCTTGCAGATCTGTGCTGAATACTAAGGTTTTCTGATTTTCAAGAAAAGCAGGTGACGTACTATTCTAACATAATTCCACCTCAAAGTTCACCTGGCATGGGCACAAGAACAGGCTCAGGAGCCTCAGATCCCTACTTGGGCAGCTCTGTGGTTAAATTTTAGGCAAGATTTAATCCTTATGGGTATTGTGCTGCTTTAGAATTTTGGCCTATGTTCCTTAATCTCTAGCAATTGTCTCTGGAGAGCAGTAGTGACAAGAAATCAGGGTCTCCTTTGCTTCAAGGAAATCTCTTCCTTCAAAGACTGTGAAGGCTCCTGCAGGAATCCCTTGTTACCTGAGTCTCAGGATCTGTAGTTATATCTAATGTGAAATCAGACTCTTGGAAGAGGAGTGATAGTTGAATAATAAAATGCTAATAAAACATATCACATTATTACAGCTTTGTGTATACTTAATATTTTGACTAAATTGACTTTTTGTGAGCCCTACAATTTCTCTTTCAAGTATTTTTTTCTTTACTGAGCGCGCCTTAACTAAAATTAAAATGTGTTCATCTGAATCTTGCTTCCCAGACAAGATTTTCCAGGCTCACCCATCTTTAATCTCAATACAATAACCTAACTTCTTGTTTACTGCATTTCTTCTATAATGCAGCAACTCAACCTTTTCAGCACAGCTAAAAACTGAGTCATTTTTAAATCATTTTTTTTTCAATTAAAAAAAAAGATTAGTTACAAAAAAAGTTCAGGTATATGCTATATCTTCTCAGAACTTTGTGGCAGTGTGACCTAAACCTAAATCTATGTATTCCTTTGTTAGACCCAATGGCTTCTTAACATACAGCCCTGCTGAGATATTCAAGCTAACTGCTCCAGAGAAAAGGTCTTCTGACTGCAAAGTTCTTTATAAAAATAAGACTTTTTTTTGGAGCTATTGACCACTGTCATGGAGCAATGGGTGACCCAAATAGGAATTTACAGTGCTGTTCTATCCTTTTAGGTATGTAGAACTGGCCCTAATCTGGGTTGAGTTCACAGATGTAGTATTTTGTGGGATCACTGGTCTTTTCTGGATCTTATAGATATTTGACATTTAAAATGATTCTTCAAACTCTTTCCTACAATTTGTAGTCTCTGATTAAAAGAGTCTCATGAAAAGAACAGCAGAAGTTGACTTGACAAGGCCTAGTGCTATTTGTTCTTTACTTTAATGAGTGTTACACTTCTAAAATGTTTATTAAATAACATGTAAATTTGCAGAGTGGACCACCACGGAATTCCTTAGCACAGGTGATTCCACTGTGAATTTTCCCCGTGTTCACTGACCCCTACATTGACCCTTCACCCCTGTGGTGTGTGGTTAGGACACAAGATTATAAAGTGTGTGAAAGAATACAAGATAGCTCTAGCTTTATGTCTGTAGAATAAAGATAGCTTTATGTCTGTACTTTTGAATGATATGAGAGAGAAAGAGAGAGAGAGAGAGGCACTTATTCCTTCAATATTTTTGCAGTTTTGAATTTTCAATTTAGCTCTGTCATCTGCAATGGATACCTGTTCTTCTATTTTGTATCTTTTTTTGTGAATGTGCAAGCATGTGTATATATTTCAAGTTCAGCTATTTCTAATCTTCCTTCACTACCGAATAACACATCTTTAATTATTTTTCCTCTATGAACTGGTATTAACAGTACATCCCTTCTTTTCATAATCTTAGATATTGAACTTTGTCACCTGAAACAATAAATAACTAATGTCTATAAAACCAGCACTCAATTTCATATAATGTAAATATTTGTGTAAGTAGGAATAAAGGTAGGAGAATACAGAGGGGAAAGAAGAACTGATCAGAATAGATTAATCTATTAAAAAACTGGCTGGGTTTATCACATCAGCAACTACACATTTGTTAATACTTTTCACTAAGCGTACTACATGTGCACCACTCTCAATTCAGGTAATTTCTGTTTTCAATTCTTTCTTTCCATGATACCTTATCATTTATTAACAATGGGCCCAATCCTGCATGCCTTATTCACTTATGGCCAAATTCTGCAAGGTGATGAGCATTACCATGCATACCAAACCATTACCATGGGAGCTGATAGTTTCCATTGCCTTTCAGGAGCGGTTCAGCACCTACCATGATCAAGTCCATATTGAAATCAGCATGACTACTCCCATGAGTAAACAAAACAGAATTTGGCCCCAAATCAAATATTTTCCTTGATAAGTTTGATGCTCAAACAGAAGCAAAATACCACGGTAAAATCCTGACTCTATTGAAGTTAATGGCAAAACTCCCATTGTCCTCAGCAAGGCCAGGATTTCACCCCAAAGCCTGAAATACAAACCTGTTAAGTTTTTATATCAGACATGTAAATGTATGTTTCATCAAACCACTTTTATGTTTTGCTGGCCTTTATCTTGTGTCAACTAAAAATTCATAATACCAGTTTTGACTGAAGGCTGGCTTTAATTACAATTTCTTTTACAGGTCTCAACAGCTTTTTTTGTATCCTGGGAAACCAGAGCAATTCTTTCTATCATATTCAAAAAGAAAATGAAAAGGTTGGTAAATGTATAAGTAATCTTAACTGATTCATTGATCTGAATACTTTTAAACTAATACAGTAAGTATTTCGGTCACACTTTGAAGTTAAGCTTGGAGCTCAGTTACATCCCTTAGGGTGACTTTATAGCCATTAAGAATATGTACCTTTTATCTGGTGCCTTCAATTAATTGAATTTCAAAAATATTCTCAAATGTTTTTATAAAATCATATAGTTCCTGGAGGACATTCCTGTGTGATTTATTGCTACAGTAATTAAAAGCACTGAGTATTATACTGGTCACTGTTGGAACTCCTGTCTGCCCTTGGCTATACTTTGGTTTAAGTTAAAACATATAGTGTACTTGAGAGACTTGGGAAGTAAAGCAAAAAAAAAAATCTTTTCAGACTGCTTCCGAGTTTTGGTACACTTTTATAAATAACCTCTTCAAGTGATCACAATGATATTTAGATGATAATTATATGCAATCATAATTAAACTTCTACGTTAAACAATTCAATAATGAATTTCCTGTTATGGTAAATTATTCCTAACTTCCCAGATTATTTTTCTGTAGTTATAATCAGTGTCATAAAATAATTTTCAGTTTTACATATTATTCCTCTGAAGCAATGATTGAGAGCTTTCAGGAAGAATTAAAATAGCTAATTAGAATAATTTAGCAGAAATTGTTTATCCTATTAAAAGCTAGTCTAACTGAAATATATAAATCTTGCTTTAATTGTATCACTGTTTTACAAGGCAATTGATTCTGTCCTGAAAACCTTCATGTGAAAAGTCTTTACTCATGTGAGTAGCACCATAGTCAATGGCACTACTCCCACAAGAAAGGATGTGTAGGATTGGGCTTCTCGTCCTCTTTTCTTCTAGTTTTATTGCATCTTCCCATGGATCAAGGACATTATTCCTGTACTCCTTACTTAGGGCTCCACTTCACTAGGACTACTCACATGAGTAAGGTTTGTAGGACATGGCTGTCACTCCTTATTGAGGCAAAACTCTCATCACAGTCAATGATCCTGGTTCTGTGAAGCTCTAAGTATCCTGGGCATGAGGCTGAGCACTCTCACTGCCCAGTTACGTCAGTGAGTGTTAAGATGATTAGGTTTTTAAAACATATAGAATTATATTATTTCCCTATCTGATAATAATTCCCTCCACCCACTCATACATGAAATTTAGTATGAAAGCCTTTGAACTGTCTAATTCCAATAAATATTATCTACACTGAGATATAAAGATCTTCTAAACACAGTGGATATACAAATAAAGCAGTCTAACATAGACTTTAGAAAGAACTATTGCCTGCATGAAACAAATTATTTTTAAACATATATCTTTGTGAAATATAAAAGCTTCAAAATGACCTGCCAGTAATTAAAAATCCTTGTTCTACATTTTAACTATATAATTCTGTACACAAGCGCGCTTTTATGGATTTTGACTAATGCAGGTCAGTGCTAGATAAATATTGCATATTTAAATACACACATTGGAGTCATTGTTCAAATTAATAGCCTTTCCTTTTTTCACAGAAACCCCTAAAGGTTTTCTAATGTATTTCAGTCTTTTGAACATCACATTATGAGCTTCCTGTGAGGAAAGAAAAAGAAATGTCCCTTTTGCACATTAAGATCAACTTTGTATTTTGAGATGAGCGCAAAACTGTGTTTCAAAACCACAGGGGAATGAAAAACAGCTATAGTGAAAATCTGATTGCTTATTTCACCATCTTAATATATCCCACATGATCTGGTCTTACTGTGTAAATATCCCAGCTATTTAAACAATTTCATTTGTGTCCTGATTAGGTAAAGGTTAAACTCAGTGTTTCTGGGGGATTCCTCGTATTGTGCATGAGTTATGAGCCTGATGTATGTTTTTAGCCCTTGTCTATATATGATTCAATATTCTGTAAAGCAAAGGCAGAAAAATATAAAAGACTAATCTTTATCTTATCAGCTCTCACAAGAGGAATGCCTTAAGGAAACATGCAGGATGCTGCTTCTAGAACAGGCTTTGGCAAGTCAGTAGGTGTCCCTGTCTCTGTATCTGGTGCTGTTGGAGATGCTGATTTTCTAATGACACGTAAAACTAAAGTTCTAACCACAATTTTTAATAATTAAATAACCCTTTTTCACAAAAGAGGACTATTAACATCAGGTCGTGTCTATCCTGGGATTGTAGCCATTGATGGAGCTTTACCAATGCAGCTGCTCCAGTACAAGCCACTGGAATTAATTCCTTGTACCAGTATAAACTATTTTGCACCTGTGCAGCAAGGTGGCAACCCCAGTTTGGAAGGAAGGTAAAAAAGTCACAAAATACTCCTGTGCATCACATCTATGCTAGAGGTTTGCACTGGTGCAACTACATTTGTAGATACACTGAAGTAAAGTTGCTATACTAATCTAAGATATTGTTAATAAACATTAATAAATTTAAATTATCCCTTTTGGAAATTACCAGCTGCACCTGGTTGTTGTAGCAACTGTCAAGCAAAGAGGAAGACAAAGCAGCAGATACCCCAGCTCTAAAGGAACTGAAGTATTTTGTCAAATACTATTCCAGGTGATTTGCCAGCACAAAAATGAAATAATATTTGGAGAATGATAGTTTGGGAAATAAGTAATGGGATGTGGGTGCTGAAAGGGGACAATATCTCTCCTTCTTGGTTGATCCTGACAGGTACAATCCTTGTAGGCATGTAGGGAACTACAGAAGGACCCAGTCCTGCAGTCTTTGTGGAAGCAAAACTCCCACTCAAGCCAAAGTGACTTTTGCTATTCAAGATTCAGCTACAAATAATCACATTTAGAATTGGGAAGGAATTTTCAGCTACCTCATGTTAGTAGTAATCTTGATGGGGTTTTACCTTTCTCCAGAGCATTGAGCCTGGATAATCTTTTATGGTCAAAGGGTCGTATCCCACAAAATCATCTGCATATTGGTGCAAATGGAAAATAGTCTTTCCCCTCTTGTCTTTTATGTGTATGAATCCAGACAACAATATGAAGTCCATCTCAGTCCAGTCGAAAAGGATGAGGATCTGCCTGGACATAGGGGAGGGTGGGGGAGAGCCATATTATTTTGAAGAACATTTTCTCACTTAGGGATTACATAAGTGAATATTCCACCAAATCATCTTCATAAAATATTGAAACAGATTGCTTTTCTTTGAGAGCTATTTGGAGAGGTAGCCTCTACAGATTAAAAGATAAACTTTTACAAGGCAGAAGAGTGAAATGGGAAAGTAAAGAATGAAATGGAGAGGCTCCTCAGCACAAATATAGGTTCCGGGCAATGGCTTTATCAAACAGAATAAAACCTCCATTCCGCACATCCACCTCTCCTACATTGTCAAATTAAAAGGAGGCACTCCTCCTACTACAGGGAAGTTATCAAAGGCTGCAGCCAAAGGAAGGGTTTGTGCTCCACTCCACTAGCATAAGTAGATATGTCATCTCATGGAACTAGAACGGAGCCAAACAATTCATTTGAACATGAGAAAGTATTGCTCATGTTCCACTCAATCGGCACGTGAATGGGAAAGTGCCTCCCACCTTTGGATTTAGGTGTTTTATGTGTTAAATTAAAACACAAGGACTTGGCTAAAATTCTTCAAGGTAATGGTAGGAATGCTAGCAATACCCTTGGTAATGTTGTAATGTTTTCTGAAATCAGATATTTACATTATGTTCTCTGAAATTAAGCTAACAGTGGGAGGGCAAATCAGGAGCTACGTTGCTGTGCTTTTGTTACTTTGTTTTAAAATGCAAAAGATCACTACGTGATTGGCAGTGTTTACAGCTGTCCATTATGTGCAGATAAGGAAAATGTGTTTTTTTCTTTATTTCCTTTATTTTGGTGTTTTATTTGCCTTTGAAGCTGCTTTCCCAAAGATAATCCGAAAAGAGCCTTTCTATTATAATTTTCATCAAACTTAAAATGCCACTTCACTACAATGTGCTATATGTGTTGAACTTTGTAAGTATAGGTACACGTAAATGACGCTGTCATGAAACAGTTCGGGCAAAAACAAGTTGATATGCAGAGTTGCATATTAACGTTAGTGTTCACATTTTGTAATTACTTATATGAAGATATTAGATTAAACTGGGCTTTCCCTCTCCTTTCTCAGACTCTCATCCCCACCCCCTCCCATTCTCAGATAATTTGGTATGATACACGCGGGTATTATTTCTTAAGGCTAAAGCCCTTTTCTCTTCTGTCCTGTTGAGACATCTGCTATAGCTTATACATTTAAACACAAATTATATTGATCCCCCCAGACAAACACCTTTCTGAGAGTCTTGAGTTCTTACACTGTTGAACAACCAGGAAAGAAAGTGCGGATCTAAGGCAAAACTTTAGATACAGTACGCCACAGCAGAGTTGCAATATATATCAGCTAAGCTTCCTTGGGATTGCCCTGCAGCAATAGACAGGAACCTGAAAGATTTCTGGTGCGGCATAGCTGATCACCCGAGCCTGCGGTAAAAAGTCATTAGCCTGCAAGTTACTTTAACATCATGATAACGGCTGACCACGGGCAGTGCCCCGGCCCTGTTTGTGTGTAGCAAGTTCACAGTCGAGAAACTTCGACTTTACTGGGTCACCCCAATGGATTTCTCCTTAGAATCCCAGTCTGCTGTTGCCCATCGCTGGAGACTTTAGGACAAACAAGAATAGGAAACCACTAGATAAGCACATAACATTCCCTTCTAAATCGGCTGGTGCTGGAACTTCCGTAGCTTTGGTCCCGCTGCTACGATTCTGCTCCCCTTGAAATCAATGGGAGTTTTGCCATTGGTTTCAAAGAGGACAGGATCGGGCTCCTAATAAAAGACTGCCAAGGATCTTCAACTGATGAAAGGCATTGCAGGATACTACTGAACTGAAACGTTCTGAATGTGACCATTGTCTTTCTTGTATGGATCCAAACTGGACAGAGGAGGTGAAGGAACGTGGTTTTCACCGTCCATGTATAGCTGGGGAATTGCTGCTGCAGTTCATAGTACCTGAGATCCACAATACTGACTAATCAGTTATGGAAAAAATTAAGGCCAGTAGCTGAAGCGATCCAGGCACACATTCCCTACTTGCACAGGTAACGATTGCCTTTAAGACCTCTCATCAAAAGAGAGGAAGACAAAAAAGAGAGATGTCTGTAAGTTTAGCGTCTTGCAATCTTTACTTATACAGATAAACTATAGTTTGGATGTGTGCGCAGTTAATCAAATCTCTGGTAGATGGTCGCCTTACAGCGTGTACAACCTGCAGATCATTAGGTTAAAAGGAGGACATTCGTGTCCTTTCAGAATCAATGCAATTATTGTTTCAATCAAGGACAATATTTGGCGCGGCAGCACTAATTTTACTAACCTGCTGTTAATTATGGTGTCCCCCTCGCCATAAACAGCTTTTATAACCCGAGGAATCAAGGAATGCTTGCATCCTTTTTCAAAGGAAATGCTGAAACTTGAGTGTCTGTCTGGTCGTGTTGGAAAGTGTTAATCAGTAGGAAAGAGTGTGATCAGTGAAGCTATTCACTTGAACGTCACTCTAGTACAGAGGGTTAGTGAAGTGATTGTGGCGCCTAGGGACTGAAAGCACTATTCCACTCCAGTCAGGTATTATACACTGAGAAATGTCTACATTAGTTCTCTATGGCTCTCTGCAAAGGGAGTCACTGCAGACAAGAGACGAGATCTCCTGCCATGGAAAAGCTCTCGCTAGAAGATTTTAGTCGAAACCTGGCGTGATCTCAGGTAAAGAAACCTGCTTGTTTTGATGATAGGGCTTTTTCTTCTTCTTTTTTCCCTCAGAGTCTGCTTCACCAGCAAGCCAGCTGAAAACTAACTGCTAGGGAGAAGAGAAACTACCTGTGATAAATCATTTGGCTTTGTGCAGCTTTACCTAGGACAGAGTACAAATATAATCTAGCATGCATGTTATTTCTTGGTAAGGGATGTGGATATTAGCGTATGTTAAGGTAGGGTACTGGATTATATGTCAAACTTTGAAAGGAGCTGAAGTTGATCTTGCAGTAAGAAAGTTTTATCTGCACATTGAAGTATTGTAAAGCTGTTCATTGCCAACAGCTCGAAGAGGGAAAGGAGGGAGCGTTTGAATGCTTAGGAACCTGCGGCACTTTGGAAATTGAAAAGAAAAATCTTGTGTGATCTTCGCTTTGCTATTGAAATAGTGACTGTAGTCTGCGCAATCTACAGAGCATAGAAATGTTATTGCACAATAGGGTCCACCTAACCATTCAGCAAGTGCCTATGTTCTGTTTCAGCTGCTCCTGGATGCTGAAAACGTGCGTGTGTGTATCTTTGCTCAAGTTCTTAAGTGTTAAAAGTTAATAAATATAAAGACTAGTGTGAGAATGTGATCCTTCTTGCATTAATCTAGATTGTCAAGAGGATTTAAGTAAAAACTATAAATAAAACTGTTCCAAGTGAATACGTTTAAGCAACTGATTTTACATGTAGTTGTAACCTAGGTAAATTAATATCAGAGATGCCCTTTTAGGCAATCATTGTGTATGTCATCATCATAACTCTAGAAATCACAGATCATAGTGAGGGCATATAGATATGTGTGTACAAGAGATATGAAAAACTCACTGTCCCTTGATGTAGATTGCAGTGTATGTAATTACACTTCACATACACTTTTTCCAACATCTATGTATTTAATGTCAATACTGACTTGATAGGAGCTAATTCACTTGGAAATGTTACAGGCTGCCCTCAGTTCCATGTCAGATCCCAAATGGGCAACACGTAGAGCTTCACAACCTTTGTCAGACAGTGAGTCCAGGCTGTTTAAATCATTAACCTGAAAACAAAGCAAAGGCGACCGAAAGATCTTACTAACATCTATTTAACCCATAAGTATATACCGTCGCCCAGAAATATTTCATAGCGAGGCAACGACACCTCCAAAGCCGAAGGAACTGGGCATATATTCAGTGAAGCTGTAGCTGTATAACTGCAGCTAGATCGCGTCCCTGAAGACGTCCATCAAAGCCTTAGCCTTAGAAGAGCTTCCGTGTTTTACCTGCTGTGGCCTGTTCAAGTATCACGATGTTTCCTTCTTGTTTCATGTTTTCATAATAAAACTTGTCTGAACATTGGCTCCAGTTTCTTTGAGAAGAAGAAAAATCAACTAGTTTGTAGTAACCCTTTCAGACATACTTCGTTACGCTTTGGCTCTCAAAGATATGTTTGTGTTTTTGCACTTCTTACATTGGGAAACTCTGCAGCACTTCATGTTGATTTAGACGGTTTTACTTTCTTTAACTTAGCAAATAGCTCCGGTTGGTTATTTTGCTCCAGTGCTATTCACTCTTTTGTACAAGAAAAGGGCTTGGCAAGAATATTTTTTTTTATTACGTACCAAATGCTTGCATTTTCCAAATGCTTGAGGATATAGCCCGCAGCATTAATCGTCTTTACTTGGATTTGAACAATGTTATGTTGTTCATGTGCAAGAGCCACAAAGATTTTAAATCATTGCATGTTGTGCTCTGGCACTAGAAATTCATGATGAAATATAACTTCGTTGAGTTTCTCATCAACAAAGAACCATTATTTGTATACTGTAAGTGACAAAAGAGCAACACTTTGTGTCAAGGTAACGCCCGTTTTATGATGTAAATTATTTAAAAAATGTAAAGACAGTTTTGGGAGTACCAATTGGTACTGGTATAATGCGGAGTTAGGGGAAAGTAATATAACAGGCAGACTGGAAAAAATGACAAATTATTGTAGTGATTAATAAGGGAACCTTCGGTGCAGAAAACCGAATATCAGTGGATTTGCCTGATACAGGGTAGTGAAAGACATTGTAGACGTATAAATAGACAAGGAATATAAATATTGAATCTGGTCTTGTATTGTAAAGATTAATAGACTCATCTAAATATCAATCCTGCTGTGTTATGGGTGTCACTGCTGGGTTGACGTCTGCAGTAGCATCAAAAGAAAAAGACAAGATTTACAGTTTTTCAAACTGCATGATTGTTCTACAGCTTCTCCAAACAGTTCTCCAGCTTTATCAGCTAATTACAGTGCTTTGCACTGAGCCACTCTTGAGATAAGTGCAGCTGTTTTCCTCCCCAGCACCAGTGCATAATGTTCCAGTGTTTATGTAAGCAAAAGCCAGTGCAAATCTCTTAAGGAAGACCATGTTTATACATTCGTGGATTTTCTCAATTATTTTTTTCACAAAATCCTCCAGAAGGTTATACATTATATTATCTGTAATAATAAATAACTAAAAGTAGCATTGTGTTCTGGAAACGCTGAATAACTAGAAAGAATAAGTAAGAGTTTCATTGTAGCATAAGCCCCAATGGCTAGTTCATTATTATTCACAGAAAGGTGATATTAGCATTGCAGGTGAGAAAGGAATAAACACACTCTCCCAAGAAATCAATGCGGAATTCAAAAACAATTATTAATGTCATTTGACTCCTGTTCTTTATGCATTTATCCCGGCTACAGACACTAAACTGTCTGAATAATTTGCATGTACTGTATCTAGTTGTTATCTGGGAACTATTTAAGATGCCGTAGGACACCGCTTGTTATAGTCTAACCCAATCCTAGAACTAGTATTTTCATCTGTAAATTAAAGCAATTACGCAGCAGATATTGTATTATGTGTACTGTGGTCTCCAGATAGTCATCAATCACCCTCAATCGAGCTGTCAGAGTGGGCAGATTCGTTTCTGGGAGGCAGTCTTCCAGCTGGGGAGAAGAAGAGAACATCATCATTAATTAGAGTGTGACCCTGGGGCTATTCACATGTCTGAACCCAGGAATCTCTCCGAGCAAGTCTGCACACCATGGAGCAGCACGCCACTGCTCCATCAGCCACGGCTCAAACGCAACGAGCTGTTCTCTAGTTCCTCCAAAAGGCTCACGGATGCCTGGCTAACTTGCTGCCACATTACTCTGGCAGTTTGTTGTTCTTTGGAGCCTTAGTTTTAGCAGTTTGCTCCCTATACATTATTAACAATTACTGCCGCCACAGCAGAGGTCACTTCCCTAGAGAAGAAAGCCTATGGTGACTCCCAATGCCACATTAGCTGCTTTGCGGTGCCGTTATACCCCACAGAAAGTACGGAACTGGTAGCCTGGGTAAATAGAGGAGTTTGTACAGATCATGGGAATTCGGTATTCTGAAAGGAGATTACTTCCCCCTGTTTATTTACCATGACAGGAGTATGTCAAAAGTAAACAAATCTCTTCTGCAATGGGCTTTCAACAACAAAGTTTCACAAACAGGATTATTAGAACTGTAGGGCAGTGTCAGAAACTGCAGCGCTGCACAGAGCGGATAAAATGGTTCTGCCTTTTGCCTTTCGGTTCAGACCAGCTCCTGCAGTCCCGGTACCCGGAGCCAGGTGCTAAAGGTCCCCTAGTCCCTACCAAAATCCGCGGGAGTTGGGGATGGTCAGCTGCAAGTGGAATTGGGCCTTTCATCCCCACTCAAGCAACATGGCAACTAAATCAAATGAGAGTATAATCTCAGGAGTGAAACCGCGGGATTTGGCTCCACAGAGCGATTTAAAACACTTCTCATGTATAAACGGACTCTTTCTGCTCCAGATCCATAGTGGAAGGGCTATTGAGATTAACGAAATACAGTCTAAAAGCGCTTGAGAACAATGAAGGGACCGATCCTGATACCATTGAAATCAATGGGAGTTTTACCATTGGCTTCAGTGGGGATAGGATTAGGCCCTTGATTTGTAAAATTATTTGACCTGCCATGCTCACACAAACAATAATGTTTAAATTATATCATCTAGATCATCCGCCTCTGAAGGGGGAATGCTAGGCTTCAAACAGAGTCTAAAACACCGAAGAAAGCTATTTTAATAACTAATCTCAAAAGGCAGAGTTGAGGTGATATCAAGAGTGCTATGAGTGTGAGTTTTCCCAGAAGATCGGGTAAAAAGCTGCTAACTATACATTTTAAATATTTTGTAACCCATAAAGACAAACGGTTCTTTGATAAATTCGCCATCCAACCACATAAAGTATCATTGTCCCATTCCGATCCTGCATTCTCGCAGCACCTTACTGTCCCATTCACTTCAATGCATGAGCAAAGCAGGATCGGACCCTAAATAAGGTAAAAGTTGACTTTTCTAACACAATTACAAATATTGATACCGTGATCAAATTATTTTCAGTGTGAACACCCATGTCTTTAGTCATTGCCTGGAACGTATATTTATAGTGTTTTTAAATTTAATCGCGCATCTGGACTAAAGAATGAAAAAACAACAACCCAAAACTGATCCCATGTGGTTTATTGTCAGTGTTACTGCTAATTTTAACTGTCGATTAAATCTTAAATGAAGACTCACTCGTGTGTCTCTTCATATGTCTCATTTGTAATTGAGACTAATTATTGTGGTGGGGTGGGAAGAAGCAGCTGCTCATTAATTAATTTCTAATTAAAAGGGTTTGCCATCCTTCAGTGACTAAGGGGGAAAATCTTAGTTGGTGTAATATTGATTCTTGAGATCAAAACCATTCACAGTCGTCCTACAAAACCATATTAAAATACTATAAACTCAAATATCTGATGTTTGGGTGCTCTCCAAACTTTGCTTTGTATATTCTTAACACAAACTCAAACCTACCCAAATGAATGTTAAACTTGCAAACGGGTCAAATTGAGTAGGCTTAATGTAACGTCAGAGTCTCTGCTGTTTATAAAATGTGTATCTGAGTTGAACTGTTTGAACTACTTTTCTTTTATGTTCTTTTTTTCGTGTGTGCAAAACATTTATTTCTGTCGCCACGTTTGTCAATCTCTGAGTCCACATGTAGAAATTACTTCTAGTTTGTAGCTGTAGAAAAAATGCTACATTGATTATACATCTTTTCAGTTAAAAAAGTTTAAGATTCATGTAGGTAAATTAAATATGGTATTCTGCTTCGTCCTATAAGCATCTAGGAACCTGTGGTTACCAATCAATTGGTACAACAGTGCAGAGCAAGGCTGCAATAGCGTGCAGATCAGACGTCTCTCCTTGTTTCTAGATAACTGGGAGCCTCTGTACCATGTCATATCCTCAGTTTGGATACCCTTACTCTTCTGCACCCCAGGTAAGACTCGATTGTCTGCAAACGTTAATTGATTGAATTTCAGTCATTATTGATTTCTACCGTTCAGTGCTAAAAGCTGCAGTGTTCCTTTATAGTACGTGAAAGCGTGAAATTGATTACCCACTCAGTCTGTTTATAAGACATTTAAGTTTGTGTGCATATTTGTAAAACGAAAGGAGCATACAGTATTTAGGGTGTTCTGGGGGGGCGGGGGATGCGAGACGAAGGGAGATGGGGGATGGAAACCCTCCAAGAATAATATTTTATCTTCCGGACTAGGTTTACTATTTACACACTGAAAAGGGAAGTTACTGAAATATCTGTTGTAGAAACATAATGGGATATTTGAAACCCGCAGTTTAATAATATATGTATGTAGGGCTGTTACAAATCTGCAGTCAAAATAAATATGCATGAGTGATTTAGAAAAAAAAGGTTTAAAAACGCAGATGGGGAGCATTGTGCTGCAAGTGAAGACAAATGATGTCAACACTTTGTACAACCCGTTATAAAAAGTTACTTTTAAAAGCATTTAGTATAAGGAGCCTGAAAACCTGACGTAGCCGCCCCCTTGTAGAGATTTTCATCAACACTTGAGAGTTTTGTCTTCCTTTTTTAACTGATGAAATATCTAATCTGTACATTTCCCGAAACCTTAATTTCCTCTGCCATTAAAGGAAACAAATGTCAAAACTTAGCTGCAGGCTTTAAAAAGTTTTCCTCCTTTCCCTTAGTTCCTGATGACCACCAATTCCCTGACAACTTGCTGTGAGTCTAGTGGCAGGACTCTTGCAGATTCAGGCGCTGCAGCCTCGGCTCAGACCCCAGTCTATTGTCCTGTATACGAAAGCAGGCTGTTAGCCACAGCCAGACATGAGCTCAATTCTGCAGCTGCCTTAGGAGTCTATGGAAATCCTTACACAAGTACCCAGGGCTATGGAAACTACGTTACCTATGGTACTGAAGCTTCTGCCTTCTATTCTTTGGTAAGCAATCCTAGAATCTTCTTGTCACTCATTAGTAAAACAAATCCCAGCTCAAAAGATAAATGAAAACATATCTTCTCGCTTCTTGGCTTGCGTGTTAGAGTCCTCCCTAGAGGAAATCTGTGTTCTCCCCTCGCTTCTGAATTGGAACCGTTCACTAAGACTAAAATTCACATGCTGTTATGTTTAGATTGCTATATTAAGTCAGTCATGTTTTCAGAACAGAGACCACTTTAAGCAGTTCTACTAAATACCTAAATACATGTAGTTGTTTACTTAAGCCTATTTTCTGACTATCGACGCATAGCTCTGCCTTTTTAGCGGTCTCTCTCATTATAAGTATGCTCAGCAGTTACGTGATACTACAGTTAAAAGACAGTTCTGTGAAACTGATGAACGACACTGGAATGAACAATATAGCTAGACTGGTAGTTCAAAGTTGCATATACAGAGGAGCAGAACAATCGATATACCTTGGAATGAGCTTTTTCTTTGGCATCATTATAGCATGGGTTAATGTGTGTATTGATTTCACTGACTGCTGAAATTCCAGACCTTTGCTACAGCCAAAACATATCTTACTGTAAGACCACAGCAGTAAAGTTGCCATTCATCTTTCATTTCCTTTGCACATTGTATTTCTGATTAATTAAAGGAGATAGTTGTTAGTAGCTAAGATGTTATTAAAAGTTTAAACGCTTGTTGTCACTTTCTATGTCATTGTTTTATGATATTAATACATGTAATGTGCTCTCGGTTCTGTAGAGAAGGGAACTGTGAATTAAGCTTTCGCTAGTTATTTCGGTTAGGAGAATACTTGTTAATAAGAAGGGACACCGGTTCATTATTGTAATCAAATACGAGGCAATTGTTTTGGAACCAAACACTGCTGTGGAAAACAATATATTCCATAGCAACATTGTAACATTTGTTTTACATTTTACCATAAATGTAACAAGCCAATTCACTTCCCTTAACCACTTCTAAGGCGAGAAACGGGGCGGCGGGACTAGGGGTGGGAACTGGTGAAAGGACAGACTCGATTTTGTGTTACAGAACAGTTTCGACGCGAAGGATGGGAGTGGATCTGCGCATGCGGGTATTACCCAGGCGGCTGCCTACTATCCCTACGATCACACACTCAGTCAGTATCAATATGACAGGTAAGAAACAAACAATTAAACAGACGTAACGACGAGTGATTTTTCCTAAGCAGGAGACATTTTAAACAGTGAAACACTGTGTCCGTTTAACAATGAATTATTAATCAAGGTAAGACAGGCAAATAAATAATTAGACAAAATGGAAGCCTACATTTTTCCTTTGACAAACCTTACATTTGTATATTACCTGGAGACTGAAGAGGGACCTACTGGACAGGCTGCTCAAGCAGTGTGGTAAAAACCAAAGCTTTCTTCTGAATGTTAACACTAAATCAATCATGGGGGGAGTGCGGTGGAGAGGGGGACAGGCTAAATATCCACAAATTTGTGTTTGTCAGCACTGAGCAGTGCTGTGGGGCTACAGCAGTAACCCTGTGCCTGACCCCTGAATTTAGCAAACTATGTATCAAATATCCTACGTCCCCCTTTTCGTCATGTAATTCAATTAATTTCATTATTCTACTATAGTAAACTGAATGCTTTAACAAATGGGAGTAGCTTTGAAAAACTCAAATGAGGCCTAAATACCTTGAGTACTTGAAGAGATCATACCAATTTATCTTGGTTCTTTGGTAATATTTTATAGAAACTTTTTCTAAGTATATGTTTATGTTTAAACAAATTGTTCTCTCAACCCAGCACGTGGTCCTTTACTTTTCAAGGAACTATACTTTCCATTAGCCAATTTTGTATTAATTAGCTTTTCCTATATTGTGTTAAATTGAACAGTTCTTTTATATTGGGTATGTTTATTAGTTTTAAAACAGCACAAAACCACTTAAACCATCTCAACCTTTTAAGCCCACTGGGTGCCGATGACCTTTCCTGGATGATGTGCATTAAATATTCAGGTGCAGTCCAGTGTCTTCTGCGTCACGTTTTTGCAATTTCAGGAACAAAAGGGTAGGAGAGATTACTAATAAAAGGAATAAAAAGGAAATATATTTCTGTTAACAGTTACACCCTGAGGTCACTTAAATGTATTTTATCTGAGCAGGATTTATCAAACAGCTGAAAAGCAGAACTTTTGTGTGCGGGTCTATGCGTTTCTAAGATGTTTCTGTCACACAAGTTGTTAAAATGGACTTTGCCATTTACTTAAATAAAAATAGACATTTTCTTTTATATTTATTCTTCAAAGGTTATTGTACAATTGAATTAAAACATTTCTTATGCCCAGTATTTCTCATTTTAAAATGGTAGGTTATCATTGCTGCTTTCTTACCACTGAATTGTTGGGGTAAATCATTACTAAAAGCTTTTTACGACCCCACAGGTTTTGATACAGTATTCCTCCGACTGTGATTAGTGCTAGAAGAAGGTACAGCTAATGCTCTCTCCTAGGACCTGGTCCAAATTCCATGTATCTTTCCTTTGGTTTCAGTGGGCTTTGGATCAGGTTCTCAAAGACCACCTCGCTGTATCTTTGACATGATCTACATATGATGTCATATATGTCTTGTGAACTACAGATATGGCACCATGGACGGAGGCACCCGAAGAAAAAATGCTACTCGTGAAACCACCAGTACACTGAAGGCATGGCTGCAGGAGCACAGGAAGAACCCTTACCCCACCAAGGGCGAGAAGATCATGCTGGCCATCATCACCAAGATGACCCTCACGCAGGTCTCCACCTGGTTTGCCAATGCCCGGAGGAGGCTCAAGAAGGAGAACAAGATGACCTGGCCTCCAAGGAACAAGTGTTCCGATGAGAAGAGATCCTACGAAGAGGAAGAGGAGGAAGAGTCACAGGAAGACAATATGAAGAACGAGAAAAACGATGGTATTTTATTAAATATACATTTACAATTAACCAGCAAAATTCTAGAGTAGCCAGATCAGTTTTCAGTTTCCCTTTTGACTGTTTTTATTGTGAGTGTTGTTGCATGAGTGGGTAGGATACTTATGAATTGCACATAGCCTAGATACATATATTCAGAATTGCAGTTGTATTCTTTATTAGAAACGCCCTTTTAAATAGTACTCCGGATCTTTAGAGATGGTATTACGTTAAAGAAGCACCGTGGTGCTATTTATTCCGTATGCTTTACTGTTTTCCCATTCCTGCAGAGGCCACCAGCAAAGAAGAAAAAGAGCTGGAACTGAGTGATTTGGATGACTTTGACCCTATTGAGTCGGAGAGTTCAGAATGCGAATTGAAACAGCCCTTCCAGCACCTGGAGAGCAGCCAGATGAGGGCAGCCGACACATGTGCTACTGATCATTGCAAGGAGCCTTCTCTAAAGACGCCCATCCCAGTGGCCACCATTGAAGAAGACCTGGAGAGAGCTAAAAACTGTCTCAAGAATGTGGTGGACGAATGTGAGCAAGACTTAATCAATGTAAGGCAGAGAAGCTGTGAGTCCAAAATGTGTTTCCAGCAGGGGCAACAAATATTGGAGACAAAGCCCAGGATTTGGTCCCTGGCTCACACTGCCACTTCTCTAAACCAAACTGAGTATCCTTCCTGCATGCTGAAACGCCAAGGAGTCTCCTCCTCCGTTGCAGTTTCCGCTCCTGTTAGTGTCATTGACAGACATCAGGATTCCCCAGTCACCAATCTCAGGAACTGGGTGGATGGGGTATTTCATGACCCCATATTCAGACACAGTACTTTGAACCAAGCTTTGAGCAACACAACAGTTTCCTGGGCTACCACCAAAGGGGCCATTCTGGAAACGGGATCTTTAGGACGCTCAATTGGGAACAGTGCTAACGTGCTAAAAGGCCAACTGTCAAACTTGTCCCACCAGGACTCAAATAAAGAATTTCTTCCATTTCCCAAATCAGGAAGCAAAATGTTTTGTTCTTAACAACACCCCAAGTGGCAAAGAACTTTCCAACACCTGAAGAGTGGGATACACTGAAGAGATTTGGAAGAATTTAAATTTAAATATAATTTTTTTAAAATGACAAAGATAAGGATTTAAAGTTCAGTTTGCTTAGTTAAACAGGCAGACTTTATTCATTGCTGTTTTGAAGAATTTCTGTTGGCTGCGACTTTAAGGGATCAATGTCGTGAAAATAATTTAACTCCATGTCTAAAAGCACGTACTATTGTGTAGGCGTACTTAAAAGTTTACATCCAAAAGTTTACAAACGAGAAATTTAAATTCTGATATTTAATTTAAGGCATGCCAATATTAGTTATAAAGACTTCTCAGATTTTTTCCTTCTGATTTCATTGTTACCATATAATTCACGAACGGCACTTATACCAAGTTTACACTATTGCACAAATTTACCTTGACAAATATATTAAAAAAGTATGTTCACTCCAATAAATTGTCTGTTTCAGAAGTAAAAATTAGTGGTGGCGTTTTGCGTTACAAAATAAATATGTTCCAGTTTTAGAATGTGTGTTCATGGGTGTTCCAGTAATTTAAAGAAATGTCAAGATGAGTGCATTAATACTAGAAAAAGTTAATGAAATGTCAATAAATCACTAGCATAACTACAAACAAATTTATTTAAATCAGAAAGATTGATACTTTTTCATTGGGCCTTATTTTTTTCTCTCTGTCTGTGTAAAGGAATCCAGAATGTTCTAAACTCGGAGATCCTTGAGCAAATAACGGTCTAAGATTTCTCCTTTGAACAGGTAGTTATTGTTATGTTTTCAAGTAGAGCACTACATTTACCAGGTTGTACTCTGTTATAGAACGCCGTGTTAATGAATACTATGTGTTACACTGGAATATGGATGTCCAGTCTCAAGAGCCCTTCTCTGCTAGAGAAACACAGGGCCATCCATCATTATATTTGTTGAGTTTGACAGTTGTCATCCAGGAAAGGAGAGGGGAAAGAAAAACAATAACAGGAGTTAAATATTCATCCATTAAAACAATATTAGGAAGGAAGGAAGGAAGGAAATGTGAGAGGAGAGAGAAGTGTAGTTGTGCTCTAGATTTGCTGAAATAAAGGGGGGGGGAACAGAAGGAGGAGAGAAAAAAGTAGACTCCAGCTGCCCACTAATGTGAGGGTAGACAGTGTCCGCTGCATAAACCTGAGAACAGAGAAGGGGGAGGTGAATCTTGGAGACTAGGCTGGGAGAAATCACCCCGGGACCCAGAGTTTGCCGCTGTGGCAGGGGAATCTCTTTTTATGAGTGCGAAGCAATTGATTCATATGGAAAATTTGATATTTTAAAGAACCGTTTTAGCTTCAAGCTCCTCTGATAGTATGAAGAATCGTTGATTCTCCATGAATATTTCAGCACTTCAGGACAGATGCTTTACCGTTTTGACATTAAATAGAGTGCAGCCAAGAGAAAGAGCTCGTTCTCCGTGTGATTCAGGAGGTCTCGCTGCCAATTTACCAGTTAAATAACAAACGTTTTAAAGATTTCCCTTTCAATCCCGGAGTAGAAACAAACTTTCTTTTCCGCAGGCCGGGGAAAATAAAGAAATGATAAACCAAACCTGACAGAAATAAGAAAAATAATCTTCTTAAAATACCAGTTTATAATCCGGAGGAGCCCTATCAACTGATGGGGGCAAGAGTTAAACGCTCATAATGAGATTGAAGTAGGAACATGACTAAAACCCTGCGTCCTTTCCCATACTTCGTCCCCCCAAAATTAAAATAAAGACCAGAAATGAAACAGAGCGCTATCCCCAGGAGTTTGTAAAGAAATCTCGAGACAGCAACTAGTTAAAATATAAAACACACCAGCCCGCGAACTTTAGAGTGAGACCAGTTAGTGCAGCACTTGAATAAAGGAATCTGGGTGTGGGGAGTAGATCAAACCCTTCCCCTCTCTGAAAGCAGCTGTAATTGGATTGTATCCAGTCATATTCCCTGTCATTGTATTGACTTTCGCTCTCTTGGATGATATTATCGAGATCACTGAACCTCGCTGCTGATCTGGCTGTCAAAAGGCTGAGACAGGAGCCCCCGGCCTGGAAAACGTGCATCAGCCAAGATAATTTGAAGTGAAATTTTCATTTTGACAGTAAACCCCTCAATTTCTAAAGGCTCTGCACCCAGAGATCTCGGTGGCAGGGGGAGGCTTTACAGAAAGCCACGTCTTAAACTGAAAAGGGCAAAAGAACTCGAATTAGTTGTAATAGATAAAAGGGCAAAAATAAAGAGTCAAGGGTACTTGACAGTAATAGCGAAAGTGGCGTCTCTGGGGAGAAGTGTTCTCAGCTAGAGTCTGGGCCGGCAGGAATTTTAATGCAGCAGGCCGGCCGGAGAGGTTTCCAGTGAAGCCCTTTAGACAAAGCAAATTTTTGAAAAACCAACGTAAGGTAGAAGGGACTAAAGGGAAGGGGGCGCAAGTATTCCGCCATCAAACCAGCGGTAGAAGCAAATGGGACAGCATAAGCACCACATAAGAAAAAATATTGGAGTCCGTGGTAGTTATGCTAAAGCAAAGCTGTACGTGTGTGTCTATACACGTGTTGTATATGTAAGTACGTGTGTACGTGCTAATGTTTCGCTGCAGATTTCAACTTCGGTGTTATTGAGGATGTATGGGGAGAGGCCCGAAGATTTAATTATCCAATACAATGATAGCCAAGTGAGTATGACAGGAACACAAAGCCATATGTAGAGACAACATTATGAAGTAAATATAATTCAGATAATTTATTTCTCTAAATCTGCTGTACCACATAAAATCAACACATATACGGAATGCTAAATTATTCAAAACACACTTTCTGTGTATAATTACAGGAATTTTACCCTCAGAGGAAACAACAATATGGCATTAAAATTGGTCTGGTTTCTATAGAGTTCTTTTGCACTCTTGCACATACATCGTGGCCAGGCTTTTGAAAAATGGTAACAAATGCTCTTGGAGATAATAACTGACAATATTGACTTACATTCAAATCTGGGGAAAGAAATCCCCAAATAATATTTAAAATAAAGGCAATAAAATTATATTCAAGGCAAAAACGTTCCAATATTATAAATTAGAAAAATACTTTACTTTACCCCTTAATGCTATGTCACTGTCATTGTAAAACAAGTTCGAATAAGTTTGTACCGGCTATCTAACAGGACCTGATTGCAGTAGGCTACAGGTATATAGGATGCTCTTTGTATGAAATCAGAATTTTGTTTTGGGGTGTTTTTTTATCCTTGTCTAGAGATTAGCGGTCAGGCATAAGAGATCATTCAAAAGCATCCATAAAGAATGAACA